>NC_057740.1:259380-263954 GCF_004010195.1 Chiloscyllium plagiosum
GGAGGAAACCCACGCAGACACGGGGAGAATGTGCAAACTCCACACAGTCAGTCGCCTGAGTCGGGAATTGAACCCGGGTCTCTGGTGCTGTGAGGCAGCAGTGCTAACCACTGTGCCACCGTGCCGCCCACAAATCCACACTGACCCTCCTATGAGTAAATCACCCAAACCTGTTCCCCTACTTTTACTCTTGACTTACCGTAGACATCCCTGAACACTATGGACAATTTATCATGGCCAATCTACCTAACTTGCACATCTTTGGATTGTGGGAGGAAATCGGACCATCTGGAGGAAACCCATGTAGATATGAGGAGAATGTGCAAACTCCACACAGACAGACAGTCACCCAATGCTGGAATCGAACCCTGGTCCCAGGCACTGTGAGGTAGCAGTGCTAACCACTGAGCCACCATACTGCCCATTACTTTGATACTTTTGTACTAAAAATACATTTACAACAAGAAATTCTTATCAACCAGAATTAAAGATTCCCTCGTGTTAGAGGAGTAGCTGGAACATGTGGCCAGAACGTGAAATTCTAAATGTGTTAATTTCCAATTCCAAGGGGTAAATTTCTCACAATCTTTATTTTTCAATCAACACTTGGTTGCATATTTTGCATTCCACAATGACTTGATGGTTCCTTAAAAAGACATTACATTAAACAGACATGTTCCACACACATCACACTTCCAAATCACCATAGATTCCTAAATGTAAACTAAATTCAAAATATTCCCAGACCTTCAGCTCCAGGGACTAAAAACACAAATATTAAACCACCAACAAACAAATGCAGAGTGTGACAAGGGGACATAAATTTAAGGTGAAGGGTGGAAGGTATAGGGGAGATGTCAGGGGTGGGTTCTTTACCCAGAGAGTGGTGGGGGCATGGAATGCGCTCCCTGTGGGAGTGGTAGAGTCAGAATCTTTGGTGACCTTTAAGCGGCAATTGGATAGGTACATGGATGGGTGCTTAAGCTAGGACAAATGTTCGGCACAACATCGTGGGCCGAAGGGCCTGTTCTGTGCTGTATTGTTCTAAATGCACATTCAAACCAGACAACAAAGAATTAACACTTAGCTCAGTGAACACAGCACCAACTGTTGATGCCTCTCTCTCTCTGTGACTCAGGACACCTAATTCTTTTAAGTGATCACAATTAAACGTGGCATTAGATGGAAATGGCTGCTCAGTATTTTTTGTGTTGATGGGTGTCATATGGTGTTATTCCCCATGTTAGACAGTTAATTTTAAATTTGAATATTATTGATTGGATTTTGGGAAAATATAAACAGTCCATGGTTTTGCATTGTCTTACTGAGGTGGCTCTGAGCCTCTTGCAGAGACAAACTGGCTGTTACCAGTTACCTGTTACCAGGGAGATGGACTTTCCTCTTTAAGTCATCATTTGAGGAGGTTCACCATTCCCATTTTGCTTCGTTCATGGGACAGGATGATAGTTTATAATTCACTGATAGTCATCTGGAGTAGGGTGGTAGTTCTAAGTTCAGATAGAATCCAGGGGCGATGAACCGCCACTGGATTACCTCCAGTCTGGGGGTTTGGGAAGTATCGCATTAGATATATGTTGGGTATGGGATTCGTAGACATCATTGATGATTGGGATAGGGAACTCACTGGTTCCCTCCGCTCTACGTGCCTGCTGCTCCCTTTCTTTTTGTTTGGCTTGCTCAGCTGTCTCTTTCACGTGAAGTTCCCTGTTTAGTGTCTGGCTCAGAGTATTTCTGTAGGATGACTGCCTGATGCTTTTATCAGTGAGTCCTGCACCTGCCCCTCAGGGAGCCTGTGACTGCTTACATTGTCTAGATCTTGCTCAGGAGGTTGGTAAGGAAATGGCAGGGCAAAATAATTATCCAGTTCTTGTTCTAACTTTTCATTTTTCTGTACAAGGTGAGGGGCATTAGGTTTATGTCCTTTGGATTGTCTGATCATCATCTGCTTGTAACTTTCTACTTGGTGTTTACCATTTGTGACTTACTGTGGCTTTTCTTCCCTGCATGTCTTGCTTCAATGCTTTTCTCTCTTCCCTTCTCAGCTTCCCTCTTCCAACCACTAAATGCTGCCCAATTTACCTTCTTCCTACCTCTCCGATCAGGTCTCAATCTCGGAAACACTCCTCTAGACAGGACATTCTTTCTAACTAAGGGCCAGAGTAATTATAACATTTCCTTGGTCTCAATTCTCTCTTTTCACTCTAACTGGTGGTCTCTAAGCCCACTTCTTCTGGCCATCATATAGCCTACATGGGCTCTTAATTCAAGTTCAATCTGGGTGTCTGAGAACCATGTTTAGATTAGATTACTTACAGTGTGGAAACAGGCCCTTCGGCCCAACAAGTCCACACCGACCCTCTGAAGAGCAACACACCCAGACCCATTCCCCTACATTTACCTCTTCACCTAACACTACAGGCAATTTAACATGGCCAATTCACCTAACCTGCACATCTTTAGACTGTGGGAGGAAACCCACGCAGACACGGGGAGAATGTGCAAACTCCACACAGACAGTCGCCCGAGGCTGGATTTGAACCCGGGTCTCTGGCGCTGTGAGACAGCAGTGCTAACCACTGTGCCACCATGTTGGATACGAGCAACTTGTTTTCCAAGTGGCCCAGTTCAAAGGTCTTAACCAATTTAAGTGTGTGCAGTGTCCCAACTTCCCCTTTTGAGTTCCCCCAAATTTAATTTCCCAAATAGAAACTTACAAAAACATCAAACATCCAATTTGATAATACGAAGACATAGCTTGTGGACTAACAAATCTGATCAATTCTCAGACTGTGTTGTTCCCATCTCTTCCCCCACCTCCCACCCCCACTATAGTCTGTGTCCTTAACTATCCCCCCAAAAATTATTTAACAAACAATAAACAAACTAGACAAACAATTAACAGTGGCTCAGTATTTGAATTTGCCGCTGACATGACTTAGAAACAATGATCAATTTGTGAAACTAAATAAATTCAAAGCAACCCATTATCAATTCTAACCATACCTGATTTGCTTCCGGAGTGAAATTTCACCAGATCGGGTCAGTGGGACCGGTGCGCAGAGGCAGACAGGTCAGCAATGCCACGCTAGCCAAGGCAAAACCCACTTGGTGAGGGTCGCAACTTTCCGGCTCAGGGTTCCACTTTGGAAGGTGACAGCACTTCCCACTGTTGCTTCTCTGAACAGTGAGTGATCTTAGTGGAACCTCCAAAATAACTGTCAAAGTTTTATACCAACCGGAAACAAGGCTCAGACAAATGATGTATTTGTCCATGGCCAATTTTTATTATTATTTTTGCAATGGAGAGAACCTATACATGTAAATGCAGCATTTCCAACAAGTTATTTGAAATAGAGTCTTTTTATAATGTAATCATGGAAAATCTTTAGTAGCAAGCACAGTTAGGATAATGGCCCAGACTGATAGGGAATGAATGAAACTATAGCTTTGTAGCTGTTGTGGGTCACAATTGGTACAGATTACAGAAGCTGTTTTTCTTCCGCAGGGATTCTGTACTCGCTAAGACTCATGGATTATGACCAGACGTTGTCTGCTTTGTAATGGTTACTGCTTTTAATGAAACACTTTTGTTGCTAGTAATAATAAATTTTAATCCTTAAGCCAATATATCCTTTACGTTACTGAACATTCAATTAAAAGCTATTCCATTCCCCTCATGCTGGCTTCCAGAATATAGAAGAATAATTTATTCTTCTATACAGGCAGAAATCAACTGTTATTAAGGCGATTCCCTTCTTGAGGTTGGGAAGCCTGTAAAACAAACGGATCAAATCTTAAACATTGCTTCCTGCTCTGAATACAGTCACTTGGTCCATTGAGCCTGCTGTGTCATTCAATACATTCACTGATCATCCACTTCAATGCCTATGCACACTCAATAAGCTTCCACGGCCCTCAGGGGTAGAGAATTCCAAACTCTAGGGGCATGTAATTAGAAGGGGGGGGGGGGAGGAGGGCAAAAACTGGGCTGTGCTTGAAAAATAGGGGAGTGCTGACGCAAAACATGAGGTGGGTGCACAAAAATGGAGGAGGGAAACACTTAGGAGCAGTGAACAATTGGGAGGGGATGAATGCCAAATATGTGGGAGGAGGCTCATGATTTTTGGAGTTGTGACAGCTGAGGAGAGCACAATAATTCAGGAGGTGCAAAATTTGGGGACATGAAAGTAGTGGAAATGTGGAGGCTTGCGGAATATTAACAGGGGTTGCAAATTGTTGGGGTCACAAAATTGAGAGATGTTGCGTAATTAGGATGACATTTAGAGAGGGCCTTAATTTCAGGAGGGGCTGCAAAGCCTGGGGTGGGTCACAAATTTGGAGGGCTGCATAGTTTCGTGGGATACTGCAAATGGGAGAGTGCAATGTCTTGGGGGAGTAATATACGGAACTGCAAAATTTGTAAGGGCCACAAAACTTAGGAGTGTAAAAAATCTGGGGAAAGCTGCAAAATGTTAGCAGTCACAGAAAAATGGGGGTGTGCAAAATTGGCTGAGGAAACAGCAAAATTGGCGGTAGTTGAAAACATGGTGGGT
>NC_057740.1:264823-280338 GCF_004010195.1 Chiloscyllium plagiosum
AGAGAGAGAGAGAGAGAGAGAGAGAGAGAGAAAGAGAGAGAGAGAGAGAGACTGACGTGAAGGAAAGACATGGAGAGAGTCAGAAGGGGATAGTCATCATTCTCGATGGTTTCTCATACTCCCTTCTCTCCCACGAGGAATAGACTCTATTCCCAGAGTCTGCTTCAGCCTGGATGGTTTAGGGAGGATAGTGGTGGTGACAGCAGGGTTCACAAATCAAAACTGGCATTGTGATTCCAACAGGACCCACACTATATTCTCTCTCTTGTGCGCGCGCGCGCACGCACACACACCATCTGCTGCTCCATCCAAATGGCAAAAGGAACTATGGCTGTGAGGTCTTACTAGAAATACTTTGGAGGTCTGCCACTCAATGTCTTCCGCTCGCCTCCCCCACCTCCCTTTAAATACCATCCCATCCAGTCAGCTCCCAAGACCCTCTCCCTGGAGCATACCTCCCCCAATTATGCAGCACACTCAGAGGCATATTGGCAGATTAGAGGGAGGGAGGTGGTGAGAGAGAAAGCAGCAGCTCGATAGTTTAGTCCAGACTGCCTCTATCTGTCCCTCACTTCTACCGCCACCTCACCTCACACACTGGCCCCAGACTTAATATCCACACAGACACAAAGCTGCAATTACAAACCAACAGCAGCCACAACACACATTCATTTTGACAACGCAACATAAACTTCTGCAATCAGTGGACACAAATTTATTTCACAGGATTTTCACACAGATGAGTACAAGATGTGAATGGGATTGAAATAAACAAGTCAGTATGCTTACTTTTCATGAGTTTCTCAGAATGAATCAATCCATTTTACAAATGAACAGTGATTATGCAGATCAATCATACAAATTAATGTAAGCTTATAATACAAATGAACCCGAGTTTATAAAACAGATCAATCCTGACTATATACAGAGGACATTATGTGCCTGTGTGTATCTCTGTATCGGTGTTTGTTAGTGTCTACATGTCTCTATGTGTTGGTGAGCATGTGTGTTTCTATGTCTCTTTCGATATATATGTTTCTGTTTGTGTTTTTCTGTGTCCATTTGTATCAGTATGACCAGCTCTGTCTGCAACAGGACACGTTGCCCCTGGTGCAGAATTTGAGTGTGGCTGTGTTTGCCTGTATGTGTGTGTCTCTGTGTCTCTCTGAATCTGGTTTTGTTTGTCTCTATGTGTCAGCATGTGTGGGCCTAGCTCTGCCTGCAATGAATACAATTTTGAATGAACAAAATAAACGACGATGAATCAGTCACAGTGTCTCTCTCTCTCTCTGGTGTTTAACACAATACAATGTGTCCTTCTGCTGGTCTCCCCATGTGACATCACAAGCACTACATATTTCCCTATTCCATGACATCTGCTTCCTGGTCTTCTAGGGGGTTAGATCAATCCCCCAACATTTTGATCAGCCAGTCCACCTGGGGACTGGATCAATTCCTCCATCACATTGATCATCCAGCAATACAAGGATTGCATCATTAGTGTCAGCAGTAACAGACCCCAATAAACATGGTTCAATCAGCAGTTAAGCAAGAAGAAAAAAAATTATACTGCACTAAAATAGCTCCATGGCATATGAGACAAAACCAGATCTTCTGGCTGGGAGAGAGGGACACTACATAGATGGCAGGACACATTGAGTGAGCAAATATTATGGAACATCGACCTTCATAAATCAAAATATCAAGGAGACAATCCAGGAAAAGATGCTGACCTTTTAAAAATCTAGTTAGGACAGAACTTGAGTCCAGTTCCAGTCACCATGCTTCACATGTTTGGGTTTTTGATAGGATTAGCCGAGGTAGAGAAATAAATAATTGTTTCCATTGTTCAGGTTTTGGGAAAGAGAAGCAAAGGTGGTGAGAAAAGTTTTATTAAGAACAGCAATGTATGTAAAAAGATGCCATGCCGTCACTTGTGAACTCACTGGTGTCTCAGCAGGTGGGATGTCTGAATAATTCCTTTTGGCACAGAGGGAGCAGGTAACAACTTCTCACCAGTGTGTATTCGCTGGTGTCTCAGAAGGTGTTGTGAACGGACAAATCGTTTCCCACACTCAGTGCAGGGGAACGGCCTCTCCCCAGTGTGAATGCATTGGTGTCTCAGCACTTCATATCTGCTTTTAAAGCACTTCTCACAGTGCGAGCATTTGAAAGGTCTCTCATCAGTGTGAACCAGTTGGTGTGCCCTGAGGCTGGATAACTGAGAGAATCCCTTCCCACACTCCGAACAGGGGAATGGCCTCTCCCCAGTATGAACTCTCTGGTGTGTCAGCAAATTAGATGATTGAGTGAAACTCTTACCACACTCAGGGCAGATGAAAGGCCTCTCCCCAGTGTGAACCCGCTGGTGTCTCAATAGTTGGGCTGACTCAGAGAAACCCTTCTCACACATGCGGCAGATGAATGGCCTCTCCCCAGTGTGAACTCGCTGGTGTGTCAACAGCTGAGATGACTGAGTGAAACTCTTCCCACACTTGAGGCAGATAAAAGGCCTCTCCCCAGTGTGAACTCGCTGGTGTCTCAGTAGGTGGGCTGATGTAGTGAATCCCTTTTCACACACGTGGCAGATGAAAGGCCTCTCCCCAGTGTGAACTCGCCTGTGTCTCAGCAGCTGTGCTGACTCAGAGAATCCCTTCTCACACACGTGGCAGATGAACGGCCTCTCCCCTGTGTGAACTCGCCGGTGTCTCCACAGGCTGGATGAGTTACTGAATCCTTTACAACACACAGAGCAGATGAATGGCCTGTCCCCAGTGTGAACTCGCTGGTGTATCAGAAGGGTGGAGGAGTCCCTGAATCCCTTCCCACAATCAGGGCAGATGACTGGCCTCTCCCCAGTGTGAGTGCGTTCATGTTTCTCAAGGTCAGATGGCTGAGTAAATCCCTTCCCACAAACAGAGCAGGTGTACGGTTTCTCCCCAGTGTGACTGCGTCGATGAATCTCCAGCCGGGATGGACAGTTAAATCCCTTCCCACAGTCCACACATTTCCATGGTTTCTCCATAGTGCAGGTGTCCTCATGTTGTTCCATACTGGATGGTCAGCTGACTCCTCACCCGCACACTGGACAGGGATACAGTTTCTCCCCACCGTGAATGTTGTGATGTTATTCAGGCTGTGGAACTGGTTCAAGGCCTGTCTCCAGTCAGTTCACCGGAACACTCTCACTCAGGCTGTGTAACTGGCTCGAGCTCTCTCCACAGTCAGTTCACCGGAACACTCTCACTCAGGCTGTGTAACTGGCTCGAGCTCTCTCCACAGTCAGTTCACCGGAACACTCTCACTCAGGCTGTGTTACTGGCTTGAACTCTCTCCACAGTCAGTTCACCGGAACACTCTCACTCAGGCTGTGTTACTGGCTTGATCTCTCTCCACAGTCAGTTCACCGGAACACTCACTTGGGTGGATGCCTCTTGGTGTGTTTCCAGTCACACTGATGGTTGAAATCATTTTCCAAGGTCAAAACAGACAAGTGGTGAAAGCCAAATGGTTTTCACGTCCTGATGAATTGACTCACTCTCAGATGTTGACGGGATGTTTGTTTGGAATTCTTGCTGATGAATGTACCTCTGATTCTCTGTTGACAATTTTAAATCATGAAAATGCGAGTATGAGAAAGAACTATTAAAGATGCTAAAGGAGGTTGTGAAATGAAGTAATTTGGGTGAAACACTCCAAAATAGTGACCATGAAAAGTTACTGGATTGTCATATATATTCAACTAGTTCACGAATGTGAAGGGGACCAACTACATGTCCTGGGCCTCCACAAGACTCAGCCCTCAAAGAGAGAAGATACAGTGAGAACAATGAGATACTTAAACACATAGCTTCCTCCCTCCACACCACAGGAATAATTCTGACAGATCCTCCCTCCAAGAAACTCAAGACCAGTGTATATGGGATACCAACACCTATAAACACTGCTCCCAGACACACTGTCCTCTTGTAGATACATGTCCTTGTTTCTTTCTCACTGTTCTCCAACAATCCTGTTCTGGGTCTGTACGTTGTTAAGGTGCAAAGATGGCCTCTAGTGGAGTGATGTGCTCTTCCTGTCGGGTGTTTAGGGAGAGTTTCCATATTACTGATGATTACGTCTGAAGTGTGTTTGATTGGAATCCTATCAGAACACATGGATCAGTTGGACTGGCAGTTAGAGGTAACGAGGAATTTACAGGAGCTAGAGGGTGTGATGGAAGGCAGTTACAGGAAGGGAGAAAAGCCACAGATACACAGTCAGGTAGATGGGTTACAGCCTGGAAAGGTAGGAAAGGGAGGCAGAGAGTGCAAGAGTCTCCTGTGGCTATCTCCATCTCAAACAATTATGCTGTTTTGGAAAATGTAGGGGGTGACGGACTCTCAGGGCAATGTAGCATGAACAGCCAAGTGTATGGTACCTCGGCTGGCTCTAATATAACAAGGGGTACGTCAGGTTCCAGGCAATCGAGTGTGATAGGGGACTCTCTATTCGGAGCCACAGACTCCTGCGTCTGACAGCAAGAAATCAGAATGGTGTGTTGCCTCCCTGGTGTCTGGATCGAGAATATCTCAGAGAGGGTGCAGAATATTTTCAAAGGCGAAAGGGACCAGCAGGAGGTTATTGTATATAATGGAACTAATGACACAGGAAGGGAAAAGGATGAGATTCTGAAGGGAGAATATAGAAAGTTAGGCAGGAATTTAAAAAGGAGGTCCTCAAGCGTATTAATATTTGGATTATTTCTGGTGTTATGAGCTAGTGAGGGTAGGGATAGGAGGATAGAGTAGCTGAGGAGCTAGTGCAGGGGAGAAGGGTTCACATTTTTGGATCATTGGAATCTCTTCTGAGATAGAATTGACCTGTATAAGAGGATCTAATTACACCTGAATTGGAAGGGGATTAACATACTGGCAGGGAGATTTGCTACAGATGCTCAGGAGGATTTAAACTAGTAAGATTGGGGGGTGGGACCCAGGGAGATGGGAGAAAAAGATCAGTCTGAGACTGGGAAGAGGAATGAGTCAAACAGTCAGGGCAGAAAGGGACAAAGCAGAGAACAAGGTAGGACTGATAAATTAAACTATATTTATTTCAATGCAAGAGGCCTAACAGGGAAGACAAATTAACTCATGACACAGTTAGGAACATGGGACTGGGATATCATAACAATTACAGAGACATGCCTCAGGGATAGATAGGACTGGTGGCTTAATGTTCCAGGATATAAATGCTAAAGGAAGGATAGAAAGAGGGGCAAGAGAGGAGATGAACTGGTAATTTTGATAAGGTATAATATTAAAGGCTATACTTAGGGACTATATTCCTGAAACTATGTCCAGTGAAGTTAATTTGATGGAACTGAGGAATAAGAAAGGGATGAGCACTTTCTTGGGATTGTATTATAACACCATCCCCCCCCCTCAAGAGTCAACAGGAAATTAGAAAAAACAATTTTGCAAGGAGAACTCAGTTATCTGTAAGAATAATAGGGTGGTAATGGTAGGGGACTTTAACTTTCCAAACTTAAACTGGGACTGCCATACTGTGAAGGATTTAGATGGAGAGGAATTTGTTAAGAGCATACAAGAAAATTTTCTGATTCAGTATGTGGATGTACCTACCAGATAAGATGCAAAACTTGACCTACTTTTGGGGAATAAGACAGGGCAGGTGACTGAAGCTTCAGTGGGAAAGCACTTTAGGGGCAGCGACCATAATTCTATTAGTTTTAAAATAGTGATGGAAAAGGATAGACTGGATCTAAAAGTTACAGTCCTAAATTGGAGGAAGGCTAATCTTGATGGTATCAGACAAGAACTTTCAGAAGTTGATTGGAATGCAAATGTTTGTAGGTAAAGGGCAGCTGGAAAATGGGAAGCCTTCAAAAATGAGATAATGAGAGTCAAGGGACAGTTTCTTCCTGTTAGGGTGAAAGGCAAGGCTGAAAGGTGTAAGGAACACTGGATGACTAAATAAATTGAGGTTTTGGTCAAGGAAAAGAAGGAAGCATGTGTGAGATGTAGACAGCAGAGATCTATTGAATCCTTAGAAGGGTATGAAGGTAGTTGGTGTATAGTTAAGAGGCAAATCAGGAGAGCAAAAATGGGACATGAAACAGCTTTGGTAAAAAGGGTTAAGGAAAATCCAACAGTATTTTATAAATACATTAAGGATAAAAGGGTAACTCGGGAGAGAATAGCACCCCTCAAAGATCAGCAAGGCAGCCTATGCGTGGAACCACAGGAGATACAGAATGTGGGGAACAGATGGTGACATCTTGAAAAATGTCCATATTACACAGCAGGCAGTTGGATGTCTTAAAATCCATAAGGGGAAGGCAATGGCCTAGTGGTAATGTCGCTGGACTGTTAATCCAGAGATGCAGGTAGTGTTCTGGGGACCCGGGTTGAAAACTGGGTGAAATTTGAATTCAACAAAAATCTGGAATTAAGGGTCTATAAATCCATCATCAATTGTTGTAAAAACCCATCTGGTTCACTAATGTCCTTCAGGGAAAGAAACTTCCATCCTACCTTGTCTGGCCTACATGTGACTCCAGACCCACAGCAATGTGTTTGACTCTTAATTGCCCTCTGGGCAATTAGTGATGGGTAATAAATGCTGGCCCAGCCAGTAACACCTTCATCTCCCGAATGAATTAAACAAAAAGGTGGCTAAATACCCAGGACCTGATCAGGTGTACCCTAGAACTCTGTGGGAAGCTTAGGAAGTGATGCTGGGCCCTTTGCTGAAATATCTGGATCATTAATAGTCACAGGTGAGGTGCCAGAAGACTGGAGGCTGGCTAAAGGTGGGAAGCAAAAGCCAGGAACTACACATCGATGAGACATCGGCAGTGGGCAAGTTTTTGGAGGAAATCCTGAGGGACAGGATTTACATGTATTTGGAAAGGCAAGGACCGATTAGGCTTTGTGCGTGGGAACTCATGTCTCACTAACTTGATTTGAGTTTTTGGAAGTAACGTAGAGGATTGATGAGGGCAGAGTGGTGAATGCGATCTGTATGGGGTTCAGTAAGGCATTCGACAAGGTTCCTCATGGTAGACTGGCTAGCAAGTTTAGGTTACATGTAATACAGGGAGAAGTAGCCAACTGGAAACAGAACTGGCTCAAAGATGGAAGACAGAGGGTTGTGAGGGAGGGTTGCTTGTCAGACTGGAGCCCTATGACCAGTGGCATGTCACAAGGATTGGCGCTAGGTCAACAGCTTTTTGTCAATTGTATAAATGATTTGGATGTGGACATAGGAGGTATGGTTAGAGAGTTTGCGGATGACTCCAAAATTGGAGTTCGTAGAATAATCAAATCCCTACAGTGTGCCCAACAAGTCCACACCAACCCTCCAAAGAGTAACCCACCCACACCCATTCCCCTACCCTATTATCCTAAAATCACCCCTGACTAATGCACCTAACTTACACATCCCTGAACACGATGGCAATTTAGCATGGTCGATTTACCTAACCTGCACATCTTTGGATTTTTGGTGCAAACCAGAGCACCTGGAAAAAATGCTCCAGGCACAGGGAGAATGTGTAAACTCCACACAGTCGTCATCAAAGGCTGGAATTGAACCCAGGTCCCTCGCGCTGTGAGGCAGCAGTGCCAACCACTGAGCCACCGTGAGTTGTGGTTGATAGCGAAGAAGGAGTTTAATTTAGATAAATGTGAGGTGCTACATTTTGGAAAGGCAAATCAGGACTCATGCACTTAAGGTCCTAGGGAGTGTTGCTGAACAAAGTGACCTTGGTATGCAGGTTCATAGTTCCTTGAAAGTGGGGTTGTGAGTACGTAGGGTAGTGAAGGCGGCGTTTGGTATATTTGCCTTTACTGGTCAGAGCATTGTGTATAGGAGTTGAGAGGATATTTTGCAGCTCTATAGAACATTGGTTAGGCCACTTTTGGAACAGTGTGTGCAATTCCGGTCTATCTCCTATAGGAAGGATGCTTGAAATTTGAAAGGGTTCAGAAATGATTTACAAAGATGTTGTCAGAGTTGGAAGGTTTGAGAAGCTGAATACCGTGTGGATTTTTCCCCTAAAGCGTAAAAGCAGAAGGGTGACCTTATAAAGGTTTATGAAATAATGAGGGGCATGGATAGGGTCAATAGACAAGGTCTTTTCCCTGGAGTGGGGGAGTCCAGAACAAGAGGGCATCGGTTTAGGGTGAGAGGGGGAAAGATTTAAAAGGGACCGATGGGTCAACTTTTTTTTTTTTAAAATGCAGAGGGTGGTCCATATATGGAATGAGTTGCCAGAGGAAGTGGTAGAGGCTGAGACAATTGCAACATTTAAATGGCACCTGGATGGGTATATGAATAGGAAGGGTTCAGAGAGCTATGAGCCAAGTGCTAGCAAATGGGACTAGATTAATTTAGGATATCTGGTCAGCATGGATGAGTTGGACCAAAGAGTCTGTTTCTGTGCTGTACATCTCTATGACTATGAACTCCTCACTAAACAGCACTGTGGGAAAACTGTCAAAGCTGCACAGCAGTGAATGCTGGCCTCTTTCACCTTGCTCATATTCCCGCCAGAAAATTCACTGTCAATTTGATTAGAACTGTCGCTAACAATTTCTTTATCAAAAACATACTTTATTCATAAAAAAAATGAAATCTTTCTGTACATTCACAGTTAGTAAAGCAGGTCCGATTTAGACTGTTTTTACATGGAGAGGAAAAAACAAATATTGGGCTTGGACTTTCTCAATAGTTAAGAACGCAAATGCATTTCTGAATTATGCTGGGTATTTGAGGCACTGGGAGGGTCTGATAACTGAACAGACCCCTGTTGTACTTTGGCAGAAAGACATCGGGCAGTGGACTTTCCCCACTGCACCTTAGTGCATCCTGCAGCACGTAGTTTTGGACCTTGGAATCTGACAGTCTGTAAGACTTGGTCAGGGTCAACCTTTTCACCTGGAAGATCAGCACGTTTTGGGCAGAGCAAGGGCACCTTTCACTGAGTTGATAGTCCTCCAGGCGCAGTTGACATTTGTCTCAGTGTGTGTCCCAGGGAAGTGACTGGAGAGCACAAAGTCATGCCTCACGGAGCTTCAGGACACACCTTGACATAAACCTTTACATTTTCCTCCAGGCTATGTTCGTAAAGGCACATTCCAGCAGGAGATGTACAACAGTGTCATTCCCCGTGCAGCTGCGTTGATGGCAGTGTGCAGAGAGTCTGGGCGTGTATGAAAGATTTCACAGCTGCTGTCCTTCTCACCACCAGCCAAGCAACATCCCGGTGCTCACTGGACCAGGCAACAAGGTGCCCTGCCAAATGACTGACAAGTCTGTTCAAGGAACCACCTGACAAGATCTCCCCTCTCCTTTTCCCGCAGCGTCTTGAAGAGGTTATGTGCTGACCATTGCCTGATGGACTTGTGGTCAAAGGTGTTTTTCTTCACAAATTTCTCCATGACAGTCCAACTACTTGGAGTGTTCCACGGCAACGAGCCTGCTCTACCCTTTGTAACACCAAGGACTGGTAAAACTCAGTAAACAGTGACACTTGGTGTTTGCATACCGAAAGTCTACACACAGCTTGATGCAGAGGACATGGAAAATGGCATGGCTTTGTCAAGGAAAGCTCATACTTTACAAATCTTTTAGAATTCTTTGAGATGATAACGAACAAGTTAGACAAAGAAGAGCCACTGGATGTGGTCTATTTGGATTTCTAGAAGGCCTTCAATAAGGTGTCACATAGGAGGCTGCTAAATAAGATCCCATGGTGTTAGCGGCAAAGTTTGGCATGGATAGAGGATTGGCTGACAGGCAGAAGGGGGAGACTAGGGATAAAGGGGTCTTTATCAGGATGCTAGTCAGTGTCTCGTGGAGTTCCACAGGGGTCAGTTTTGGACCACAACTATTCACGTTATACATTAACAATCTGGATGAAGGAACTGAGGGCATTATTGCTCATCTAGTGGTTGACACAAAGATAGAGGGAGGGATAAGGTAGTGTTGTAAATGTAGATAGGCTGCAGGAGGACTTGGACTGATGGAGAAAGGGCAAAACAACAGATCGAATACAATGTGCCAAAGTGTGAGGTTAAGCACATTGGGAGGAAGAATAGAGGCGTAGACTACATTCTAAACAGGGAAGGGCTTCAGAATTCTGAAGCATGAGAAGACTTGAGTCCCAGTTCTCGATTTGCCTAGAGTTAATATGGAGGTTCAGTTAGCAGTGAGGAAGAGAGATGCCATTTTTACTTTTATTTCAGGAGGCTGAGAACACAAGTGCAGAGATGTACTGCTGGGGCTCTTGTAAGGGTCAAGTCTGATCGCATTTGAAGTATTGTGAGCAGTTTTGGGTCCTGTATCTAAGGAAGGGTGTGCTGGCATTGGAAGGAGTCCAGAGATGGTTTACAAGAATAATCCCAGTGATTAAGGGCTTGCTGAAATTGCACAGCACCTGGAGTACTGTGTGGAGGTGTGGAATACATCTCTGACAAATGGATGTTCTGGCTATGGAGGCGATACAACAAAAGTTTACCAGACTGAATCCTGGGATGCAGGACTCACGATGAGGATGAGAGTGATAGCATATGGTATGAAGGACAGAATGAATTGGTCAGAATGAAATTCATTGCAGTTTAGAAGATTGGGGGAGGATCCCTCAGAACTTAATGAAATTCTAACAGAAAACACAGTATAAACGCAGGAAGGATGCTTCAATGACTGCAAGTCCAGAACCAGCAAGTTACAGTCTAATGCTACGGATTATGCCTTTTAGGACTGAGATGAGAAAACATTTCTTCACATGGAGACTGGTAAGCCTGTAGACTTCACTGCCACAAAAAGCAGTTCAACCCAAAATATCGAATTTTTCCAAGATGATACATGTAGTTCTAAAGGCTAAAGAGATCAAAGGGTATGGTTCTAAAGTGGAAGCAAACTGAGTAAAATGATCAGCCATGACTATACTGAATAATGGAGCAGGATTGAATGCAGTAATGGAAGATTCCTGTTCCGATTTTCTGTTTTTATTCTGCTAAATGTGAGATATAAAAACAAACTAATTGTAAATGTCACAAATATCAGCACTACCTTACCATCACTGGAGGAAAATCCTTTAACTCTTTACCGAGCAGCTTCACTATGCGGACTGCAGCAGTTCAATAAAGTCAAGGAAATGCAGAGTGATTTTTTAAGCTTCTGGACTGATAGGTCTGTTTCTCATTTTGTATCCAGTTTTCAAATTGTTGAATGTTCTGAGAAAAGCAATATAGTATGTAGGAAATAAGAATATATTTATTGAAGTTTATTGCAATTACTTACATTCATTGCTGACTTTGAAATTGGATGAAGTTTTACCAGTTTGTGAACAACTCATTACCCAAGCATTGCACAAAGGTTTAGTATCAGTTCATTGAAACAATTTAACTGACAACTTACATGTTTTTTTTTCCTTATTTAATACATCCCTTACCTGTGTCTGTCAATCTGTCAGCAATGCCAAATCAGCCACAATTCTATTGAAGGGGCCAATTGGCTTAAGTTCCTATTATAGATGGGTCTTCCAGGAGACTGTAGAAAGAGCCATAACCAGTTAGACAGCCTGAGTGAGCGCATTCCGCTAACTGCGGAACGACCTTTAACCTAGACTAAAATAAAATCACACCACATACAGCTGACAGAAACTATGGATGTTCTGTCCATTGGATTAGTGTTTATCTGATCATCCAGCCAGAAGAGATAGACATCGCTACACTATGGAAATCCTGTGGAAATATCAGGACATTGACAGGGATACAAATGCCCACCTGAGCTGGCCACCCATTGGTGCAGGACAGACCATTCTGCTGTTGCATGCGCAGGAAGGATTCAGTTGGACATCCACCTGTTTAAACCCCGAGGGGGTTACAGGAGCTGGATTCTGGTGGGATTGCTGCTTTTTTTAATCACATCCAGCTTCATCGCCCCTTCATATTGCACTTTTCCCACAGTAAGCCCTCCATCCCACCAGGAGTAACCAAACAAATCAGCAAGGCCCCACACAGACACATTTGGAGATGCCGGTGTTGGACTGGGGTGTACAAAGTTAAAAATCACACAACACCAGATTATAGTGCAACAGATTTAATTGGAAGCACAAGCTTTCGGAGCGGTGCTCCTTCATCAGGTGGTTGTGGAGTACACAATTATAAGACACAGAATTTATAGCAAAAGTTTAGTGTGATGTAACTGAAATTATACATTGAAAAATACCTCGACTGTTTGTTAAGTCTCTCATCTGTTAGAATGACCATGTTAGTTTCACTTCTTTCATATGTAAATCACAATTTTTTTTTAAAGTTACATTCTCAGGTTAACTTTAACAATTGGTGTCAGCCCAGATAATATGCTGAAGGTGTTAGCCCCCTGTGTGCTGTTGTCTGTGCCATAATGTTTAGACTGATTCTAATCTAAAAAAAAGAATTAACAGAGACTTACAAGGATTCATGCAGTTTTTGAGCAAAGTACAATGTCTGGGGTGGGGGGTTGTGAGTGTCTGTGAGAGAGTGTATACGTGTGTGAGTGTAAAAGGGTCTAAGTCTGTGAGAGGGTGCATGTGGGAGTCTATAGGAGTGCCTGTGTGTGTGTGTGTCTATGTATAGCGTAATGGTGGTCACCTATAGTATGTAGGAAATAAGAATATATTTATTGAAGTTTATTGCAACTACTTACATTCATTGCTGACTTTGAAATTAGATGAAGTTTTACCGGTTTGTGAACAACTGCAAGCACAAATTCACCCCACAAATGTGTGTGTGTTTCTAAGGTGGGGCTTTTTGAGTGTCTGCGAAAGAAAATGTATTTATGTGTGCGTGAGTGTAAAGGGGTGAGAGGGTGCACGTGAGAGTGTGTCTCTGTAGGAGTGTATGAGAATGTCGGCGTGTCTATGTATAGCGTAATGGTGGTCACCTGTAGTGTGGCGTGAACCCAAGGTCCCGGTTGAGGCCCTCCCTATGGGTACCGAATTTAGTGATCAGCCTCTGCTCGGCCACTCTTCGCTGCTGCCTGTCCCGAAGTCTGCCTTGGAGGATGGTCACCCGAAGGTCCGAGGTCGCATATCCTGGACCGCTGAAGTGTTCTCCAAGGGGGGGGGGGGGGGTAGCACTCCTGTCTGTTGATTGTTGTGCGGTGCCCATTCATCTGATTGGTGAAACTGAACAGAGGCTACGGCAACGGATGAATGGGCACTGCATAACAATTATGACAGGAGTGCTTCCCCCCGCCCTTGGAGAACACTTCAGTGGTCCACGAAACGCGACCTCGGACCTTCGGGTGACCATCCTCCAAGGCAGACTTCGGGACAGGCAGCAGCGAAGAGTGGCCGAGCAGAGGCTGATCACTAAATTCGGTACCCATAGGGAGGGCCTCAACCGGGACCTTGGGTTCACGCCATACTACAGGTGACCACCATTACACTATACATAGACACACACACACAGGCAATCCTATAGACTCCCACATGCACCTTCCCACAGACTTAGACCCTTTTACACTCATACACTCTCTCACAGACACTCACAAACCCCCACCCCAGACAGACACACACACACACACAAACACCAACAAACCCACATGCACACATACACATTTGTGGGGTGAATTTGTATTTGCAGAGTTACATTGTACTTTGCTCAAAAACTGCATGAATCCACGTAAGTCTCTTAGCTCATTTTTTTTTAGATTAGAATCAGTCTAACTATTAAGGCACAGACAACAGCACACAGGGGACTAAACCTTCAGCATATTATCTGGGCTGACACCACTTGTTAAAGTTAACCTGAGAATGTAACTTTTAAAAAAAAAGTTTTGTGATTTCGATATGAAAGAAGTGAATGGTCATTCTAACAGATGAGAGACTTAACAAACAGTCGAGGTATTTTTCAACGTATAATTTCAGTTAAACTTTTGCTATAAATTCTGTCTTACAATTGAGTACTCCACAACCACCTGATGAAGGAGCACCGCTCCGAAAGCTTGTGCTTCCAATTAAATCTGTTGCCGCACTATAATGTGGTGTTGTGTGACTGTGAACACACTGGCTCAGATCGGGAATGGCGAGAGTGGAAGGAAGGGCGGGGCAACATACAGCACCGCCCACTCAGCGACGTCATTGCACTAACCGCGCCTGCGCACTCCACAACATGGCGGCCGTCGACCAGGGCCTGATTCTGGGAAGAAGCTTGAGGCTCTTTGTGGATTAAATCGCGGCCCCAGATAAACCATGTTTGGGGACGGAGACTGGGAAATCATGAAACCTTCTCAGCGGAATACTGTGTCTAATGGTCCCCTCCTCTTTAACCTTCGCTCACCGCCTGTGGATATGGAGACGAACATTCCTTTCTGAAGCAGACAAACAGGACGCTAGAAGTACACAGCAAGCCATTCAATATCCGGAAGCGGAGAAGTCGACGTTTCCGGTAAAACCCCGATTTTGCGGCACGTAGGCTGACGATTACAGTTTGCCATGCGCATGCGCCAGTTGCTGTCTGTCTAACTGATGACACCAGTAGGAAGCGAATAGCGGGGCGGGAGAGTCGTAGTTCTGCAGGCCTTGCAGCCAATTAGAGATAAAGAGGGGCGGGATTGTACCCTGACCAATCGGGAAAAGGGGCGGGTTCAACCCCAACGGCATGTGGCTGGGAGGGGCGGGGCTACTCCTTTAGCCAATCGGGGACATGGAAGGTGAAGCTGCCGCTGTGACGAGAGCATGCGCCGTAGAGGAGCCGCATGTTGTGCCCTGGAATGATGGGAGGAGTGATTTCTGACCACTCTGGAAACAACACACTCTGAAGGAAACATGTATAGTTCGCCACTTCCAGCTAGATCTTACAGAGCCACGCTGTGCACCTGCATCACACCATCATCGGCCTTTCACTGTGCACTTATTCCTGATGGAGGGCTCTTGCCTGAAAGGTCGATGCTCCTCAGATGCTGCCTGACCTGTTGTGCTTTTCCAGCACACACTCTCCATTCTGATCTCCAGCATCTGCAGTCCTCACTTTCTCCAAGGTAAAAGATTTCCAAGATTATTGTGACTGGAAAAGCCGCGAATGATTTGAAATCATGTGCAGAGCAGGCCCCGAGGGTGTAAGTGGCTATCACAGACAGACTGGACCTTCCTGGGGGAAGCAGGACTGGAGGCTTGTCACCAACAGTGTTCCACAAGGATAGGTTCTGTGTCCTGTTTTGTTCGTCATTTATGTAAATGATTTGGATGAGAATATAGAAGGCATGCTCAGTAAGTTTGCAAATGACTCCACTTGTCCTTCAGTCCCATGCTCCCCTCCTGACATCCCCATGGCACTGACTCCTGCTACCACCAAAGATGTTACGTCTGCCCATTTAGGTCCTCATTCCTCAGTATTCAAGAGCCCAATATACCTTTCAGGTGAATCAGCATTTTACTTGCACTGTTTACAATCTAGGTAAAAACAATAACTGCAGATGCTGGAAACCAGATTCTGGATTAGTGGTGCTGGAAGAGCACA
>NC_057740.1:280428-288592 GCF_004010195.1 Chiloscyllium plagiosum
AGGGTGGAGTGGATAGGTGGAAAAGAAGATAGGCAAGTAGGACAAGTCATGGGGACAGTGCTGAGCCCCATCTAAATTGATGTGTTTATTGATGCAGTTTCGATTAGAATGCCAAGCCCTTGCGTGTCTCTGTTTGACATGTTCAAAGATGGATGTGTTGTCCCAGTCGAAGTGGTGTCCTTCTTTATCTGTATGTAAGGATACTAGTGATATTGGGTAGTGTGTTTTGGTGGTGAGTTGGTATTCATATATCCTGGTGCCTATTTTTCTGCCTGTCTGTCCGATGTAATGTTTGTTACAGTCCTTGCATGGTATTTTGTAAATGACATTCGTTTTGCTGATTGTTTGTATAGGATCCTTCTGATTCATTAGGTGCTGTTTAAGTGTGTTGGTTAAGTGTATGGGCTATCCTGATGCCAAGAGGTTCGAGTAGTGTGGAAATCAGTTCAGTGACATCTTTGATGTATGGTAATGTGACTAGAGTTTCTGGGTGTGTTGTGTCTGCTTGTTTGGGTTTATTGTTGAGAGATCAGTGGACTGCTTTTATAGGGTACCTGTTCATCTTAAAATGCTGAATTAGTATTTTTCTTCAGTTCGTAGTTCCTGGGTGCTGCAGTGGCCCCTTGAAATAATGTCCTGCTGCAGATCCTTTTGTGGCTGTTGGGATGATTGTTTCTGTAGTTAAGTATCTGGTCTGTGTGTGTTGTTTTCCTGTAGACACTGCTTTGAGGTTAGAACATAGAGGATTACAGCGGAGTACAGGCCCTTCAGCCCTCGATATTGCGCCGACCTGTGAAACCAATCAGAAACCCATCTATCCCACACTATTCAATTATCATCCATATATTGACTATTTAAATGTTGGCAATCTATGACTATTGCAAGCAGGGCATTCCACACCCATACTACTCTCTGAGTAAAGAAACTACTTCTGACACCTGTCCTATATCTATCGCCCCTCAATACAATGTCCACTTGTGCTAGCCATCACCATCCAAGGAAAAAGGCTGTCACTGTCCACCATATCTAATCCTCTGATCATTTTGTATGTCTCTATTAGGTCACCTCTCAATGAAAACAGTCTCAAGTCCCTCAGCCTTTCCTCATAAGTCCTTACCTTCATAGCAGGCAACATCCTCTGCACCCTTTCCAATGCTTACACATCTTTCCTATCATGCAGGACCAGAACTGTACGCAATACACCAGAGATCTGTACAGCTGCAGTATGACCTCGTGGCTCTGAAACTCAATCCCCCTATCAATAAAAGCTAACACACCGTATGACTTCTTAACATCCCTGTCAATATGGGAGTCAACTTTCAGGGATCTACATACGTGGACACAGAGATCTCTCTGCTCATCCACACTACCAAGAATCCTACCATTAGCCCAGTACAGAGGAGCCTCGATTATTCAGCATTCGATTAACCAAATTTTAGATTATCTGAACAAGATCGCAAGGTCCTGATGCTTGGCTAACTGTGTTATCCGGCATTCGATTAACCGGACAAAATACTCCACACCCATGTCCTTCAGATAATTGAGGTTCCTCTGTACTCTGCATTCCTGTTACTCCTTCCTAAGTGAATCACCTCACACTTTTCTGCATTAAACTCCATTTGCCACCGCTCAGCACAGCTCTGCAGCTTGTCTATGTAACCTGAAATATCCTTCGGTACTGGACACAACTCCACCAACCTTGGCATCATCCACAAAATTACTAACCCATCCTTCTATGCCCTCATCAAGGTCGTTTATGAAAATGCCAAACAGTAGTGGCCCAATATAGATTCTTAGTAAGTGAACTCTGGAATGAACATTTCCCATCAACCACCATCCTCTGTCTTCTTTCAGCTAAACAATTTCGTATCCAAATTGCTAAATCACCCTCAATCCCATGCCTCTGAATTTTGTGCAACAGCTTGCTGTGAGGAAGCTTATCTAACGCTTTACTGAAATCCAAATGTTTAGTCATCTTCTCAAAGTGCTGAGTAAGGTTTGTGAGACACAATCTACCCTTCACAAAACTGTGCTGACTATTCCTAATCAAATTATTCCTTTCAAGACAATTATAAATTCTATCTCTTATAATCCTTTCCAACACTTTACCCACAACGGAAGTAAGTGTCACTGCTCTATAGTTACCAGGGTTATCTGTACTCCCCTTCTTGAACAAGGAGACAACATTTGCTATCCACCAGTCTTCTGGCACTATTCCTGTAGACAATGACGACATAAAGATGCAAGTCAAAGGTTCTGCAATCTCCTCCCTAGCTTCTCAGAGAATTCTAGGATGAATCCCATCTGGCCCAGGGGACATACCTACTTTCACACTTAGCAGAGTTGCTAAGACCTCTTCCTATGAACCCTCAATCCAGTCTTGTCTAATATCCTGTCTCTCAGTATTCTCTGTGACAACGTTGTCATTTTCCAGTGTGAATACTGACCAAAAATATTCATTAAGCACCTCTGCTAACTCCTCAAACTTCATGCACAACTTCCCACTACTGTCCTTGATTGGCTTTAATCTTATTCTAGTCATTCTTTTATTCCTAACATACCTATACAAAGCTTTCAGGTTTTCCTTGATCCTACTTGTCAAAGACTTCTCATGTCTCCACCTCACATCTTTTCGCTCTCACTTTAGGTCATTCCTGACTAACTTGTAACTCTCAAGTCCCCTAACTGAGCCTTCACGTCTCATCTTTACATAAGCCTTCTTCCTCTTGACAGGAGATTCAACTTCTTTAGTAAATCACGGCTCCCTCACTTGACCATTTTCTCCCTGCCTGACAGGTATGTACTTTTCAAGGACACGCAGTGACTGTTCCTTGAACAAGCTGCACATTTCAATTGTGCCCATCCCCTGCAGCTTCCTTCCCCATCCTACGCACCCTAAATCTTGACTAATCACATCATAATTGCCTTTGCCCCATCCATAACTCTTGCTTGCTTCCATCACTAAAATGCCATCATAAAATGGTACAAATTAGAGGAAACTTACACCATCATTAACAATATACTTACTGGCATAAAATTCATAAAAGAGGAAGAGAACGACAACACACTCCCATCCCTATATGTCACAGTAGGACAAACTGTCAATGGAGAACTTCAAACCAGTGTCTACAAGAAAGTAACACACACAGACCAGATACTTAACTACAGAGCAATCATCCCAACAACCAGAAGCAGAGCTGCATCAGGACATTATTTCAATGGGCCACAACACTCTGTAGCACCCAGGAACTACAAATAGCAGAAGAAAAATACTAATTCAGGTAAGAACAGGTACCCTATAAACACAATCTGTCGATTTCTCAACAACAAACCCGAACAAGCAGACACAACGCATCCAGAAACCCGAGCCACTTTAACCTACATCAAAGACATCTCTGAAATGACCTCCAGACAACTCGGACCTCTTGGCATAATTGTACTACACAACAGCAAATGAAGCTGAAGGATCTTATACAAACAATCAGCAAAACGGAATGTCATTCATAAAATACCATGCAAGGACTGTAACAAACACTACATTGGATAGACAGGAAGAAAAATAGGTACCAGGATATAGGAACACCAACTAGCCACCAAAAGACTAGTATCCTTACACACAGATGAAGAAGAACACCACTGCAACTGGAACAACACATCCATTGAAGGACAGGCCAAACAGAGACACCCACGGGAATTCCTAGAAGCCTGGCATTCTAACCGGAACACCATCAATAAACGCATTGATTTAGACACCATCTACCATCCTCTGAGAAAAAAAAACCCACCTTAAGAAGCCAAGACACGTAATTAGAGAGCAGAACATAACATTAGTGCTTCACTGGAGGCTCACTGATGATGTTACCTAATATGGTGACGAAATGTCTGAAAACAAACCTTCCAGCTCAGCGAACCAAGTTACAGTCCCTTTAACAGCTGCTCGCCCTCCCTGGCAGATTGTTATCCACTCCTTTGGCTTTCCAAATGTTCGTATCTCTCTTTTGGGCTCTATCCCTACCTATCCTTTACTCTTTACCCCCTCACCCCACCCTATCTTCTGCATATAAACTGACTTTTGTCTCATTCCCATCAGTTCTGAAGAAGGTCAGTGAACCCGAAACGTTAACTCTTGATTTCTGTTCAGACTCGCCTCTTGGTCGTTTGTTCTGTGTCAGACTACTCTCCTACGAACCTGACCTTGAGAATTTTTTTAAAACAGTTCTGAAGAAGGTCAGTGAACCCGAAACGTTAACTCTTGATTTCTGTTCAGGTGCTGCCAGACCTGCTAGATTTTTTCAGCAACTTTGGTTTTTGTACAAAAATTGGTGGCGTAGTAGCCTGTGAAGAAAGTTTTCTTAGATTTCAAAGGGATCTTAATTAAATGGGGCAATGTGCTGAGAAATGGTAGATGGAATTCAATCTGGTTAAGTGCAAGATATTGCATTTGATACAACAAACGAGCGTAGTGCTTATACAGTTAATGGTAGGGCCTTGAATAGTGTACTAGAACAGAGTGAATGAGTATGCTGCTGGGAAAGCACAGCCATTCAGGCATCCTCTGAGGAGCAGGAGAGTTGATGTTTTGAGCATAAGCCCTTCATCAGGATTCCCGATGAAAAGCTTATGGTTGAAACGTCGACTTTCCTGCTCGTTGGATGTTGCCTGACCAGCTGTGCTTTTCCACACCACATTCTTCCACTCTGATCTCCAGCATCTGCTGTCCCCACTTTCTCCTTGTGGAACAGAGGGACCCAGTGGTGCAGGTACATAATTCTTTGAACTTTGCATCACATATGGACAGGGCGGTTAAAAAGGCATTTGGCACAAATACCTTCAATGCTCAGTCCTTTCAGTGTAGAAGTCATATTGAGGTTATACAGGACATTGGTGTCTTATGGAATACTGTGTCCAGTTCTAGTCGCCAAGTTCGAAGTAGGATGTTATTAAACTGGAGAGTTTGGAAAAGATTTACCAGGATGTTACTGGGTATGGAAGGCTTGAATAATAAAGAAAGGCTGGATTGACTTGGACTTTCTTCACTGGAGTGTAAGAGGTTGAGAGGTGACCTGATAGCAATTTATAAAATGAGGGGTATAGATGGAATCCTTACAGTGTGGAAACAGACCCTTCGGGCCAACAAATACACACCGATCCTCCGAACAATAACGCACCCAGACCCATTCCCCTACCCTATTACTCTGTTTACCCATGACTAGTGCACCTAATCGACACAAACCTGACCACTATGGACAATTTAGCATGGCCAATTCACCTAAGCTGCACATATTTGGACTGTAGGAGGAAACCGGAATACCCATGCAGACACAGGGAAAACATGCAAACTCCACACAGACAGTCGCACGTAGCTGGAATTGAATCTTGGTCCCTGACACTGTGAGGCAGCAGTGCTAACCACTGAACCACCGTGCCATTAATGATAGTTGTCTTTTCCCTAGGATGGGGAATTTCAAAACAAGAGGGCATATTTTTAAGGTGAGAGAGATTTATAAATGATATGAAGGCCAAATTTCTTTTATACAGAGGGAGGTTCAGGTGTGGAATGAACTTCATGAGGAAGTGGTGGATTTGTGTACAATTACAATGTTTAAAAGACATTTGGTTAAGTACATGATTAGGAAAGATTTGGAGGGATATGACCCAGGAGTAACCAGTTTAGTTAGGAGAATGCCCGCATTGGACTAGTTTATCTGAAGGGTCTGTTTCCATGCTGTATGATTCTATGATTCCTGGACACAAGGGTTAAATTATGAGCAGAGGCTGCAGGAATCAGACTTAGATTCATTATTGTCTTCTTCTGTAAATCTATTAGAAGTATTTCTGAGGATGTTTACGAGACTGATACTTGGCATCAATGGATAGTGTAAGGAGGATAGGTTTGGCAGGCAAAAATGAAAAGGAGCTTGGTTAGAACTGCTGATTAAAAGAGGAAAACAATGTGATGGTGAGCATGGATGTATACTTTTGTGGAGTAGAATCAATATGGGTCGAGTTTAGAAAAACCAATGGGCAGAAAATGGTAAAGTTGTATATAGACCCCAGGCTACAGTAGCGATATTGGAGAAGGCATGAGAATGGAATTCAGAGGTTCAAGTAATTATGAGTGACATGAAAATGCATATAAATTAGGTAAATCAAATCAATAGCAATATGATAGAGGTGGAATTCTTCACATGAAACAATTTCATGAATCAACATGCTGAAGAAGTTAATGGGTAATGAGAAAGGGATAATTGACAACCAAGTTGATCGTATACCCTTCAAATTTAAAAACAGTTGGACTAAAAATGTCATTCATCCGAGTCTGGTATATATGGGAAATGTGGTCGAACAATGGGAAAACAGGGAAATTATGGTTAGTATCAAAGTTAAGGAAGAGCAGAAAAATAAACAACGGAGCTGAGGATTGGGAGCAGTTTAGATTTCAGCAAAGGGAGATAATTATAAAGAGTTTACTAAAAGGAGAAAATAGAGTATGAGAGTCCACTTGGAGAGATGGGGGCATACAAACCGATAATTTTTAAAAATTCATCCTCAGGATATGGGCATCACTGGATAGGAAAGAATTTATTGCCCATCCCTGATTACCCAAAGGGCTGTTAAGAGTATACTGCTTGGTGTGGGGCTGGAGTCACATGTCAGTCAGACCAGGTAAGGACCACAGTTTCTTTCCCTAAAGCACATTAATGAACCAGTTGGGTTTTCCCTGATGATCAATAATGATTTCATGGTCATCATTAAACTCCTTAATTCAAGATTAACAGAAAAACATTAGTAAAGGTGAATATAGGGTCTCCTGCAGTCATATACCAGAATTTGACACAATTTATCATAATGTCCTCTGAAGGACATCCTTCCCATCTCCGTAACCCTACACTTCCCATGGCTTGTCCACTTTACCTGCTCATCTTTGGACTGTGGGAAGAACCAAAGCACCCAGAGGAAACCCGGGCAGACACAAGGAGAATGTACAAACTCCACACAGACAGTCATTCAAGACTGGAATCGAACCTGGGTCTCTGGCACTGAGGCAGCAGTGTTTACCACTGAGCCACCGTGGGTCTCTCTCTCTGTCTGTCTGTCTCTGTCTGTCTCTGTCTCTCTCTCTCTCTCTCTCTCTCTCTCTCTCTCTCTCTGTGTGTGTGTCTGTCTGTGTCTCTCTGGCCTTTTGGTTTTTAGATTAGATTAGATTACTTACAGTGTGGAAACAGGCCCTTCGGCCCAACAAGACCACACGGCCCTGCCGAAGCGCAACCCACCCATACCCCTACATTTACCCCTTATCTAACACTACGGGCAACTTAGCATGGCCAATTCACCTGACCTGCACATCTTTGGACTGTGGGAGGAAACCGGAGCACCCGGAGGAAACCCACACAGACACGGGGAGAACGTGCAAACTCCACACAGTCAGTCGCCTGAGGCGGGAACCTTCTAGAAGGTTTTCTGGAACCTTCTCTTTTGGCGATGGCCATCATACTCAGCTCTGCCCCGAGACTCTCTTGAATTTATTTGATATTACTCGTACTTTGCACCATGAAGTCAGACACAAAATAATTATTCAATTCCTTTTCCCCACAACTATTTTTCCAGTGTCATTTTCCAGCAGCCCAATGTCCACTTTTGCCTCTCTTTTGCCCTTTATATATCTGAAGAAACTCTTGCAGTATTCCTTGATATGTCTGGCTAGCTTACCCTCATATTTCATCGTGACCCTCCTTATATCTTTTGTTGTTGCTCTCTATTGGTCTTTGCAAGTTCCCAATCCTTTGGTTTCCCACTGCTCTTCCCCAAATGATCTGTTTTCTCTTTAACTTTTATGCTATCCCTGCCTTCCCTCATCAGCCATGGTTGCCTCATCCTCCCTGTACCAGGCTTCTTTTCCCTTGGGATGAATCTCTGCTGTAGTTACTCCCAGAACCTCCTGCCATTGCTGTTCCACTGTCTTTCCTGATACACTCCTCTCCCAGTAAATTCTACCCACCTCCTCTCTCATGCCTCTGTAGTTGCCTTTATTCAGCTGTATTCCATTACCTTTGATTCTATCATCTCCCTCTCAAATTGAAGAGTAATTTCAGTCATATTATGATCACTGCCTGCTGAGGATTCATTCACCTTAAGCTCCCTGATCAAGTCTGCCTCTTGCCTG
>NC_057740.1:289092-298144 GCF_004010195.1 Chiloscyllium plagiosum
TCTCTACAAATCACACTGTGATATTTACTCTGTACCATCAAACATATCAATTATAATAATAAAAAGTCCACTTTTTTCATGAAAGCTTTCCTTCAGTTGACCACAGCTCACTGATTACTGGCTCCCAATATTCATACAACTAATTTGACCCAATTAACTCTTCACTGATACACCTATCACCTGTTACCTCACTCCATTAAATCCCATGCATCCTTAGCAGGGCAGCGGTAGACGTCCGGTACGTGGCCACCGCCATCCGACGCCTTAAAACGGCAGTGCTTGGACCCGACGTAGTGCACCAGTTGGAGGACGCTCAGGTGTGCGGTGGGATCCCGTCCGCGCTCACCCCAGCCCGGACGGAATTTCACATTGGCCCCAAGGTCCCGTACTTCCCGCGGGAGCCTGTGCCCCACAACCTGAGCCGCCTCCGAAATTTTAACTTTGTTTCGTTTAGGGAGGTGAACAGGAGAGCCCTGTACAGACTGCTGCTGCACACCGTCCACCTCTTCTCCCTCACCCACCGTCCGGACACGCCTTGGCGTGCCCAGTTGCCACCGGGCGGTGGGGATCCCCAGTGGAGGGCTCGCTACGCGGGAGTCCTCCCCCTTTCTCTCGGGGATCTGGGGTGGAGGGTGCTGCACGCAGCAGTCCCCTGCAACCGCAGATTGCGGTGGTTCACGGACTCCCAGCCCAACTGCTTGTTCTGTGGCGCTGTGGAGCCCGTGGTCCTGGGCCTGGCCAAACTGGCCATCAACAGGTTGAGGCAGCGGGCCGTGGAGGGGGTCGTTAGGGCCGGCTGCCTGCCCCTCTTCCGCGGTTACGTTAGGGCCCGGGTGTCCTTGGAGAAGGAGCACACGGTTTCGACCAACACCCTGGAGTTGTTCAGGGAGTGGAGTGCATCATTTCTCCGTCCAATTCTATTTTGATTTAGTCCCTACCCTCCCCTTCACTGTTTTTGATCACACAGCACTGCCCTTTGATGTGAAGGGCAGTGTTTATCACTGGCCACCCGGGTGTTTTAAAAAAAAAAAAAAAAATTAAATGTTACCAGAGCCCTCCCCTTCACTGTTTTGATCACACAGCACTGCCCTTTAATGTGAAGGGCAGTGCTTGTCACTGGCCACCTGGGTGTTTTCCTATCTTCCTGGTGGTGGAAATTGAATAAAGATTCGTGCACTTTGTGTCTTTCACTGTGTCTCACACCTGCACACACACACCATGGGTGCTGGGGATAAAATAAGCACTACCGCAGTTAGGCGGTAGTGTGGGGGTTACATATATAAAAAAATAACCAATAAAGAAAAGAAAAAAAAATTCCTATGCATCCTTTCAGACTGTATTAGATAATAGATTCTCCTCTTGATTTTCAGATCAATCAATCTATAAAAAACAAATAAAACATACAAAATGAAAAAGATCATATTCCCATTTTCTAATCTTTGCACATTAAAGCTTCAAGCATCATTTTTCCAGATGTCCTACAATTTCTTGGAACCTGTTGTTTTCTTTGCAAAATAATCAGATAGTGGCCTACTGCTATCCACCCATTTTAATTTGGAGATCTGTCTATTTTCCACCATCTGTTTTAAAACCACAATTTAAATCCTCAGTCTTTTATCATTTACACATGTCATTGAATGTATGCTATCCCAGAGTGCCTTATTATCAATATAGCACTTACTGGGCATTGCTGCTGAATCCTTTTATAGAATTTAGAAGCATAGAAGAGTCATAGAGAAACAGACCCTTCAGTCCAACTCGTCCATGCCGACCCGATATCCTAAATTAATCTAGTCCCATTTGTCAGCACTTGGCCCAAATCCCTCTAAACCCTTCATATTCATGGACCCATCCAGATGCCTTTTAAATGTTCTAATTGTACCAACCTCCACCACTTCCTCTGGCAGCTCATTCCATACACACAACACCCTCTGCATGAAAATGTTGCCCCTTAGGTCCCTTTTAAATCTTTCCCCTCTCACCCTAAACCTATGCCCTCTAGTTCTGGAAAAGACTTTGCCTATTTACCCTATCCATGCCCCTCATGATTTTTTAAACCTCTGAGGTCATCCCTCAGCCTCTGATATCTCTTCCAATGTTTTCACTAAGAAAACTGCCATGTCTCCTACCTCACCAAGAGTAAGAGTTTCTCTGATTAAGGTACTTGTCATTACTCTTCTGATTCCTTTTTAGCCTCCCAAGCTAAAGGGAAACATATATATCCCTTTCCTAAATTTGAAAACTGTCATACCTTCAAGAACCCATCACATGACAACACGTACTATGGCCATGCTAAATTGCCCATGGTGGATTAGCCATGAGAAATGCAGGGTTACAGATTTAGGGTAGGGGGGTGAGTCAGGGTGGGCTGTTCTTCAGAGGGTCAGTGTGGACTTGATAGGCTGAATGGCCAGCTTCCACAGTGCAGGGATTCTATGATCCTGGCATCTCCAAATGATGGATGTTTTGAAATGCATGGTTGATGACTAGGTTGGGTAGGAAATCTTTAGCTTTGGGGTAAAACTTTCTGGTGCAGGTAGGAATCCGTGTTTGCATTTGGTGGGCCTTTGATGCCCCAAATATCCTTCGTGGAAGATGTTCTCTGGCATTAATGTTGCTGTTGAACTTTTTCACTTGGATTTAGTTTTCTCAAGTCGTGTCAGAGAGGATCGTTGCATATCCGGAATCTGTAAACTTCTCCTTTTGAAATTGTAATGAGATGAGCTTGCATATGGCTCTTTCATTCTTGCCTTTATGTTTTTGGATAATTCCATCATTTTGTCAGCTTCAGTCATAGACATAAGCTAACTCTGTTATTGGTATTACACCTTCTAAAGCTACATAAAGAGCCTATTGCCAATCCCTGGTGGTTTTGGTGTCAAGGATATCTGATGATCAGATTTAGAAGATTTGTTGGCAGATGTAAGATGGTTGAATAATTCCTCTCTACCAGTGTACCATCCGATCTCTCAACTGTGAAAAGTTGTTAGACTTCAAAGTAATTAGTCTCAAGTTCTGAAATTTCCTTTTATGTTGAATTAACTTTCTTCTGAGACCCATGAAACCTGCCTCTCATTGAGTACAGCAACAGTGATCTCAGGTATGTAGCTTCAGAGCTGGGTACGGTTGTTCAAGATGCTGCAGTAATTTAAGAGGAAAGCACACTTTTCTTTTTAGAGGTGAGAAGGGTCGGTTTCTAATGAAGTACAGTTAGTTCTGCTATAGTGCCATTGTTACATTCTTGTGCACATCCTCGTTATTGAAAAATCGCGTTTTCGAAATAGTGCTTAAAGTATTGAATTGGCCATCACATTACAGCCAACACATGCTTTAAAAGTCCGTGCTGTAGTAACAACATCCCCAATGCATTATAGCAAATTTGCGTTAATGAAATGTACGTTATAACAGATTGACCTGTACACTTCTTCCATATAGCTTTGGCCTCGGTTCCTTCCTTTGATTTTGAGTGGTGTTCTTTTTCACCAAGCAGTTAGAACCCACAAGTTTCATACAGTACAGAGGAGTCAGGCCATGGGTCAGCCTTGATCTCATTGAATGGTGGAACGGGCTCGAGGGGCTGAATGGCCTACTCCCATTTCTTCAGCTGATCAAGTCTGTTCCACCATAAATGTACTACTACATGCACCAGGGCCCCCCTTCCCGCACTAGACCCATTGCCTTGAATGTTCTGACACTTCAAGTGCTCATCCATGTACTTTTTAAACATTGTGATGTTTCTCACCTCAACTACTCAAGGCAGTGCATTTCAGAACCCCACCACACACTGGGTGAAATTTATTTTTTCTCAAATCCTCTTTAAAAGTGTGTCTCCTTGTTATTATTCCTACTACTAAGGGGAACAACTACTTTCTGTCCAACCTATCCCTGTCCCTCATAATCTTTTACACCTCTCTCAGGTTCCTTCAGGCTTCTCTGCTCTAAAGAAAACAAAGTGATTCTATTCTTACTCTCTTCGTCACTGAATCATGCCAGTCTAGTCAATAACGAGGATGTCGAGGTTAGGGATAGATGTTTGATTACTCTAGCATAAGGAGGAAGGAAATGTTGGGTACTCTAAAAGGCATTAAGGTGAACAAGTCCACAGGTCTGGATGGGATCTATCCCAGGTTAATGAGAAAAGCGAGAGAGGAAATAGCTGAAGCCTTAACAGATATCTTTGCAGCATCCTTGAACATGGGTGAGGTCCCAGAGAACTGGAGAATTGCTAATGTTGTCCCCTTGTTTAAGAAGGGCAGCAGGATAACCCAGGTAACTGTAGACCGGTGAGCCTGATGTCAGTGATAGGGAAGCTGCTGGAGAAGATACTGAGGGATGGGATCTATTCCCATTTGGAAGAAAATGGGCTTATCAGAGATAGGCAACGTGATTTTGTGCAGGGAAGGTCATGTCTTACCAACTTAATAGAATTCTTTGAGGAAGTGATAAAAGTTGATGGATGGGGGAAGGGGTGTAGATGTCATATACACGGACTGCAGTAAGGTGTTTGATAAGGTTCTCCATGGTAGGGTGATGGAGAAAGTGAAGTCGCATGGGTTACAGGCTGTACTCGCTAGATAGATGGCGAACTGCCTGGGCAGCAGGATTCAGAGAGTAGTAGTGGAAGGGAGTTTCTCAAAACTGAGAGCTGTGACCAGTAGCGTTCCATAGGGTTCCGTGTTGGGACCACTGTTATTTGCAATGTACATAAATGATCTGGAGGGTATAGGTTGTCTGATTAGCAAGTTTACAGATGACACTAAGATTGGTGGAGTAGCAGATAGTGAAGGGGACTGTCAGAGAATACAGCAGAATATAGATAGGTTGGAGAGTTGGGTGGAGAAATGACAGTTGGAGTTCAATCCAGGCATATGCGAGGTGATGCATTTTGGAAGATCCAACTCAAGAGCAAGAATAAGTGGAAAAGCCCTGGAAAAAAATTGATGTACAGAGAGATCTGGGGGTTCAGGTCCATTGTACCCTGAAAGTGACAAATCAGGTTGATAGAGTGGTCAAGAAGGCATATGACATGCTTTCTTTCATTGGACAGGATATGGAGTACAAGAGTTGTCAGGTCATGTGACCAATGTATAGGACTTCAGCCACATGTGGAATACTGTGTACAGTTCTGGTAACCACATTACCAAAAGGATGTGGATGCTTTGGAGAGGGTGCAGAGGAGGTTCACCAGGATGTTGCCTGGTATGGAGGATGCTAGCTATGAAGACAGGTTCAGTAGATTAGGATTATTTTCATTAGAAAGATGAAGGTTGAGGGGGGACCTGATTGAGGTCTAGCTTTTTCCCAGAGTGGGGGATTCAATTACTCAGGTCACAAGTTCAAAGTGAGAGGGGAAAAGTTTAAGGGAGATATGTGTGGAAAGGTCTGTACTCGGAGGGTGGTGGGTGCCTGGAATATATTGGCTGCAGAGGTGGTAGGGGCGGGCACGATAGTGTCACTTAAGGTGTATCTAGAAAGATGCATGAATGGGCACAGAGCGGAGGGATACAGATCCTTAGAAAAGAGGTGACAGGTTTAGATTAGAGGATCTGGATTGACGCAGGCTTGGAGGGCCAAAGGGCCTGTTCCTGGACTGTAATTCTCTTTGTTCTTTGTTCTAATGTTCTGGTGAATCTCCTCTGCACCCTCTTCAGTACAATCACATCCTTCCTATAGAGAGGCATACAGCATGGAAACAGACCCTTTGGTCCAACCAGTCCATGCTGACCATAATCCCAAACTAAACTAGTCCCACCTGCCTGCATTTGGCCCATATCCCTCCAAACCCTTCTGATTCATTTATTTATCTAAATGTCTTTGAAACATTGTAACTGTACCCGTATCCATCACTTCCTCTGGAAGTTCATTCCACACACAAACTGTACACAAATTTGCCCTGCATGTCTTTTTAAACTCTTCCTACTCTCACCTTAAAAAAAAATCTAGAAATCCCCCACCATCGGAAAAGACACCTGCCATTCACCTTATCTATGCCCCTCATGATTATATAAACCTCCCTAAGGTCTCCCCTCAATCTCCTATGCTCCAAACAAAAGTCCCAGCTTTTCCAGCCTGTCCCCATTACTCAAACCCTCCATTTTCTGAATCCTCTCCAGTTTAATAATATCGATCCTATAGCGGGTGACCAGAACTGGGCACAGCACTCTTCAGAAGGGGCCTCACCAATGTCCTGTACAACCTCAACATGACGTCACAGCTCCTATCGTTCTGAATGTTATAACTTCAACTTTTTCAGTTTTGTGTTGATGACATTTTGTCTCTTTATTTAGCAAAGGATGTAAATGCATTGGAGGTGGTTCAGAAGAGTTTTACTAGGAATAGAGGAACGGGAGTAGGCCATTCAGCCCCTCAGGCCTGTTCCACCATTCAATGAGATCATGGCTAATCTGCGGCCACACTCCAAACACCTTTGACCCATAGTCCTTAATATCTTTGTTTAACAAAAATTTACCAAGCTCAGATTTAAAATTAATAACTGATCCTGCAGTCACTGCCATATGTGGAAGAGAGCTCCATACATCTATATCTGTGTGTAGAAGTGCCTTCAAAGGGTATATAGAACATAGAACATTACAGCGCAGTACAGACCCTTCGGCCCTCAATGTTGCGCCGCCCTGTCATACTAATCTGAAGCCCATCCCACCTACACTATTCCACGTACGTCCATTTGCCTGTCCAATGACGAGTTAAATACACTTAAACTTGGTGAATCTACTACCAATGCAGGTAAGGAGCATATCGGCCATGACTGCATGGTGGAACCGACTTGATAGGCTGAATGGCCTAATTTCTGCTCCTATATCTTATGGTCTTATGAAGCTGGTGATGGCGAGGTGTCCTGATCGAGTGAGTTGGCAGTACAGAGGGCACACAGTCATGCTAAGGGAAGACCTGGCAGGTGATAGTGAGAGTGATGGAACACAAGTCTTGTTGGGAAATGGGTGCAGTGGCCAAGTTAGAGCGAAGATGGGCACTTACAATAGTGCAAAAAATCATTAACCTTCCTCCTGCAAGGCCAGGCAACCATGCCCAGATCTCTACCACTACCGCACAACCCTGTGTTTTGCAGGTATGAGTCAAGTGATCAGCTCCCTCCCCTCCTCACTCCAGATATCATCTCCTCCTCCACCTCTGGGGAAAAGGCCACAAACCCTTCAGAGGATGTGCCAACAAGACTGTGTCCGGTACCCGCCAATTTGTTCTCACACAGATGCATCGGGGCAGTACGTTTGCCAGATTAGAATCAGGAGGACATAATGTCTTCACTGCCACATCTCTACAACTGACAGGTAAGGAACACTTGGAGAACTTCAGGAAACCTCCTTAGCTCCAAGTAGGAGAGAACCCTGTGGTGAGACAGGGCAGTGAAGAAAGTGTTTGGCATGTTTGCCTTCATTGGACAGAGCATTGCGTATAGAAGTTGGAACATCAAGTTGTGGCTATACAGGACATTGGTGAGGCCACTTTTAAAATACTACATACAACTCTGGTCTCCCTGCTACCAGAAGGATGTTGTTAAACTTGAGAGTCTGCAGAAAAGATTTACAAGGATGTTGCCAGGGCTGGAGGGTTTGAACTGTAGGGAGAGGCTGAATAGGCTGGGGCTGTTTCCCCTGGAGCATCGGATGCTGAGGGGTGACCTTATAGAGATTTATAACATCATGACGGGCATGGACACGGTCTTTTCCCTGGAGTGGGGGAGTCCAGAACTAAAGAGCAGAGGTTTAGGATGAGAGGGGAAAGATATAAAAGGGAACTAAGGGGCAACCTTTTCATGCGGAGGGTAGTGTGTGTATGAAAACAGCTGCCAGAGGAAGTGATGGAGGTGGGTACAAATGCAACACTTAAAAAGCAACTGGATGAGTATATGAATAGGAAGGGTTTAGAGGGATATGGGCCAAATGCAAGCAAATACAACTAGATTAATTTGGGATATCTAATTGGTGCAGGCGAATTGGACTGAAGGGTCTGTTTCTGTGCTGTAAATCCCTATGACTCAATGACAACAGCAAACAGCTTTATACATCTGCACAGACTGCCGTGTGTGTAGGCAGGCAGGATAGACAGAGGCGCTCAGTAAACTGGGTGGAGGATTGGAGGACTCTTCCAATGCTGTTTAAATCTGCTGCCCCTGGTGTCTGAGCAGCTGCCTATCTCTATGGTCAGGTTAGCAGCTGCCAGGCCAAGCAGTTTGGGTGTTGGACCAACTGATGGACAGACAGTCCTTACTGCAGTGTGGATAGGAGGACCCTGCAGAATGCCCAACAGAGCAGCCTCTGAGGCATTGGCCAAGTAATTTCTGATTCTCCTGGGCAATTCCCCGACGTTTGGAACCCTCTGAAATTGTCCATTTATATCGGAGAGGTCAGAGGGTTGCACTGCAGTTACCTGGGAGAAGTTAGATGAGGAGATATCTGGCCTAACTCATGAGTTACTGTCAGTCTGACCTCTGTCCTAGTTTACCATTGCCGGTGTAGTTGGGGCTGCTGTCTTTTTAAGAGAGTTGTTCACGTGACCTGGAGTGGGCAGAGCTTGAGGCCAGTCTGAAACCAGCTGTGGAGATGTAAGCATCATCAATAAAGTGTTCCTGTTCATATTTACCATTTGCCCAGCTAGTATATGATCCCTGCTTCCAACTGAATCATTAACATAACATTCATCAGATGCTGCCTTAAATGGACCACACAGACACCCTTCAGATCCAGACCCGACATCCCTACCCTCAACCGCACCCCCTAGATTTGACACAGCTCTCACTCCATCGCTATCAGAGCTGAGACCCTCACCCACACCTCCCAGGGACACAACCCACCCATTCCAGGACAAAATACACACCCCCACCCTATCCTTCAAGCAGCCCCCCATCTGATGATGCCCCTCACTGGCCCTGATGTCTTCTGCCCATCCCAACCTACCTAGACACTCCATCACTTACCTGGTCCCCTTGCCACCTTGGATCATGACAGCCTCCCATGCAGCACGCTCCCCAACACCCACTCCGGCACCCTCCCCCCAGCACCCTCCCACCGGCAAT
>NC_057740.1:298748-307396 GCF_004010195.1 Chiloscyllium plagiosum
CCAGGCACCCTCCCCCCAGCGCCCTCTCCCAGATACCCTCCCCCCTGAGCACCTTTGTCCCAGGTACCCAGGGCCATGAACCTTACAATTCCCTTGAGTAATCCATGGGAGGTGTCTGTAACGCTGGACTTTGAACCACAGAATAAGACTGTTGACTGCTGTGATAAACGGTTTGCCTTCTGGAGTGAAGGCTTGGAGTGGAATTCCCAATCTGGGAAATCTGGCCCTCGATGTCAATCAGGTACACCCACAGGGCTGCAGTCCACTGCTCCTGCTATGAGTGTCCAGACAGGATACACTCAGTATGGCTGAGTCGTCTAGCCACCAGCCCCCTCCTTGAGGGTAGACCAACAGAAACACCAAGGGCAACAGGTGAACCCTCTGCCTGGCTCTGGATCCTGGCACTGCACCAAGATATAGAGGGAGGGAAAGGAAAAAGAAAACATTTTGAGGGCACATTGGTGGCATGGTTGATTATCGACACATTCCTGATGAAGGACTTTTGCCCGAAACGTCGATTTTCTTGCTCCTCGGATGCAGACTGACCTGCTGCGCTTTTCCAGCACCACTCTGACCTAAACTATCGACACAATGCCCCATTTTTAAACATTTGCTCCTTTTTGATCACTCGCTCCATGACTATCTGTCATTCTGGCTGTAGCTGCATTCTAGCTCAGCGGTTAGCACTGCTGTCCCACAACACCAGGGACCCTTTGTTCAGATCCACCCTTGGGCGACTGTCCCGTATAGAGGTTGGACATTCGCCCCATGTCTGTGTGGGTTTCTTTCAGGATGTCTGGCCGCTCCCACCATCCAAAGATGTGCAGGTTAGGTGAATTGACCATGCTAAATTGCTCATAGTGTGCAGAGATGTGCAGGCTAGGTGGGTTAGCTATGGGCAATGCAGGGTTACAGGGATATAGTAGTGGGCTGGATCTGGGTGGGATGCTCTTTGGAGGATCAGTGTGAACTCGATGGGCCGAATGGGCTTCCAAACTGTAGGGGATTCTATGATACAAGAATGAAGATACAGACGCTGACCATCCCTTGCACTTGACAATGTTCTAAAATCTTGTCTGAATAACCCTTTCTGTAGAACCCATGCTGACCTAAGACGTGTCTGGCTTCATTTGGGATGGTTCCTGTGAAAAATGTGGGTAATACCACAAACAAAGCAGCTCCCCAGAACACAGATCATTCAGCAGTTGTGGCCATATAAATGACATTTAAGTAGCACCCTCATAACCCTGGGCCATGAAATCCTGACAAATGAGACCATGGGGATCCTGGCATATGGACTGTGTACATCACTGACCTGGTTCTGTTCAGTGTCAGCTCACATACAGTGGTAGAAATCTCTGTCCCTCATTCTAAACCCCACAGAGCCGAAGAAAGGCATCAGGGATAATGGGGTGAATATTTTACAGGCCAAGTTGTGAAGTGAGCTGCTTCTGGACTTTACAAGGCGAAGGCGCATTTTGGAGGTAAGATGGATATTTACAGCTGGTCTGCCATTCCCTGTGCTCACAGCCATCAGCTTTGACCGTCCTCATGTCCCCATTCAACTCTTTTGTCTGTCCCTCACCCCAGGCAGTAACAAACCAAAACAGAAATTGCTGGAGAGCTTCAGTAGGCTGGCATCATCTGTGGAGAGAGAGAGAGAGAGAGAGAGAGAAAGAGAGAGACAGAATGAATGTTTGATGTCCAGTGACCCTTCTTCAGAACTATCCCAGGCCATCACCATGGTTATATCCAACATAGGAATGGCCCATCCCAACATTGAAGCAGGGCAGTAGTGAGCATCAACAGTCTTCTGCTACTACTCTTGCCGCTGTACTGTAATGGTGAGTCTGAGAGGCTTTGGGGAGATTCACTGTCACCAATCCTTCCTGTTGCTACTGACACCACATAGGGAAGGGCATCAACTCAATGTGTTTGGCAGGAGAGAGGTTCAAACCTGATAAACAGGAAATAGTTTAATTACGTCTGACTTAGTAGCTAGTTACATTACCTCAGTCGTAGATTACGGTCTCTGTGAGGCATTAAGTTCAACCTAAGAGTAAGTATCATATAACATTCAGGTATATGCAGAAAGATGAGCTAGCTCCTCTCAGAGTCAGGTCTCAACATCCCAATGGGTGGAGACTGTCCCAGCGATGTCAGTTAACCCTTTCAGATAGTGTCTTATACAACATCTGACAATGATGTTTACTGTCCTTCAGTGTATGAGTAAAACAGTGGTGTTTCCTGCTCTATAAATCACAAAGTGTTGTCTGTTTTATAAAGCCAGCCATGTTTACAGTGACCTCATTGGATAACACACACAGTGAGGTTTTCGGTGCTCTGTCAAGAGAAATCCACATTAACCTTGTTCATAGACATCAACTCATGGACAAGCTCCATGGTAATCATATAATAAAATTTATAGTATCCCCTGCATGTATCATATAGTGATGTTTACAGTGCCTTATCCTGATATCACACAGTGACATTTACAGAGTCCTCTATCGATATATACAGTGATGTTTACAGTGTCCTTCATAGTTATCACACAGTGGCATTTACATTGTCCCCTATAGATATCACACAGTGACATTTACATTGTCCCCATAGATATCACACAGTGATGTTTACACTGTTCCCTATAGATATCACACCGTGATGTTTACAGTGTTCTCTTAGATATCACACAGTGACATTTATAGTATCCCCTATAGATATCACACAGTGACATTTACAGAGACCCCTATAAATGTCACACAGTGATGTTTACAGTGTCCTCTATAGATATCACACAGTGACATTTGCAGAGTCCCCTATGAATATCACACAGAGATGTTTACAGTATCCCCTATAGATATCACACAGTGACATTTACAGTGTCCCCTATAAATATCACACAATGATGTTTACAGTGTCCCCTATAGATGTGACACAGTGCTGATGAGTGACCCTTATTGATATCTCACAGTGATGTTTACAGTGTCCCCTATAGATATCACACTGTGATGTTTACAGTGTCCTCATGGATATCATGCAGTGATATTTATAGTGTCTGCTATAGATATCACACAGTAACATTTAAAGTGTCCCCTATACATATGACACACTGCTGATTACAGTTTCCCTTATTGATATCTCACAGTGATGCTTACAGAGTCCCCTATAGATATCACACAGTGATGTTTACAGAGTCCCCTATAGATATCTCACAGTGATGCTTACAGAGTCCCCTATAGATATCACACAGTGATGTTTACAGTGTCCTCTTTGGGTGTCACACAGAGATTATTAAAGTATCCCTTACAGATCTCACACAGTGATGTTTACAGTGTCTCCTATCGATATCACACAGTTATGTTTACTGTGTCCCCTGTAGTTAGCACACAGTGATGTTTACAGTGACCCCTATAGATATCATACAGTGACATTTACAGTGTCCCTATAAATTTTACACTGTGGCATTTACAGTGTCCCCTATAGATATCACACTTTGATATTTACAGTGTTCCCAATGAATATCACACAGTGATGTTTACAGTGTCCCCTTTGGGTATCACACAGAGATTATTAAAGTATCCCTTATAGATCTCACACAGTGATGTTTACAGTGTCTCCCATAAATATTAGATAGTACCATTTACAGTGTTCCCTATAGTTATCATATAGTGACATTTACAGTGACCCCTATAGATATCAGATGGTGACATTTACAGTCTCCCCATAGATATCATACAGCAAGATTTACAGTGTCCCCTTATGGGTATCATACAGTTATGTTTCAGAGTCCCTTACAGATATCACACAGTGATGTTTACAGTGTTCCCCATAGATATCACACAGTGATGTTTACAGTGTCGCTTATAATTATCACGAGGTGATGTTTACCGTGTCCCTTACAGATATCACACAGTGATGTTTACCGTGTCCCTTACAGAAATCACACAGTGATGTTTACAGTGTCGCTTATAATTATCACAAGGTGATGTTTACCATGTCCCCTATAGATATCACAAAGTGACATTTATAGTGTCCCCTATAGATATCACACAGAGATGTTTAAAGTGTCTCTTACAGATATCACACAGTGATGTTTACAGTGTCCCCTATAATTATCACACAGTAATGTTTACTGTGTCCCTTATAGATATCACACAATGACATTTACAGTGTTCCCTATAGATATCACGCAATGACATTTACAGAGTCTCTTATATGAACCACACAGGGATGCTTACAGTGTCCCCTTTGGATATGACTAAATCCCCTACAGATATCACACAGAGATGTTTACAGTGTCGCTTATAATTATCACAAGGTGATGTATACCGTGTCCCCTATAGATATCACACAGTGACATTTATAGTGTCCCCTACAGATATCACACAGAGATGTTTAAAGTGTCTTTTATAGATATCACACAGTGATGTTTACAGTGTCCCCTATAATTATCACACAGTAATGTTTACTGTGTCCCTTATAGATATCACACAGTGACATTTACAGTGTTCCCTATAGATATCACACAATGATATTTACAGAGTCTCTTATATGAACCACACAGGGATGCTTACAGTGTCCCCTTTGGATATGACTAAATCCCCTACAGATATCACACAGTGATGTTTACAGTGTCCCCTAGAGATATCATAGAACATAGAACATAGAACAATACAGCGCAGAAACAGGCCCTTCGGCCCTCGATGTTGCGCCGCCCTGTGAACTATTCTTAACTCGTCCCCCTACACTATCCCAAAATCATCCATGTGCTTATCTAAGGATTGTTTAACTCTCCCTAATGTGACTGAGTTGACTACAGTAGCAGGTAGGGCATTCCACGCCCTTATCACTGTCTGAGTAAAGAACCTGCCTCTGATATCTGTTTTAAATCTATCACCCCTCAATTTATAGTTATGCCGCTTTTTCCAAGCTGATGTCATCATCCTGGGAAAAAGACGTTCAATGTCTACCCTATCTAATCCTCTGATCATCTTGTATGTTTCTATCAAATCCCACCTTAGCCGCCTTCTTTCCAATGAGGACAGACCCAAGTCTCAGCCTTTCCTCATAAGGTCTTCCCTCCAGACCAGGCAACATCCTGGTCAATTTCCTCTGCACCTTTTCCAAAACTTCCACATCCTTCCCGAAATATGGGGACCAGAACTGTACACAATATTTCAAGTGTGGCTGCACCAGCGTTTTGTATCGTTGCAGCATGATATTGCGGCTCCAGAACTCAATCCCTCTATGAATGAAAGCTAACACACCATATGCCTTCTTAACAGCACTATCCACCTGGGTGGCAACTTTCAGGGATCTATGTACATGCACTCCAAGATCCCTCTGCACATCCACACTACCAAGAATCTTTCCATTGACCCAGTACTCTGCCTTCCTGTTATCCTTCCTAAAGTGCAACACCTCACATTTAGCTACATTGAGCTCCATATCACACAGTGATGTTTACAGTGTCCCTGTAGATATCACAGAGTGACAATTATAGTGATTCCTGTATAAGTCAGACAGTGGTCTCTGTATAAATGAGATAGTAAATCTCACAATGAATGGCCCATCTTGCAGCTCCTTTCTTCTCAGTTGATCTGATTGGGTTGATACATTGGATTGGCCCCAGTTTATTTGGCCACGTTACAAGACACTGTTATCAGGGAGTGAGTGCAGCTGATTTTCTACAAGCATCAGATTAAATAGGAAATCCCCAGAATTTCCTCCAATTACCCTGCGGGTGGGTGGATGGAGGGGGACATTAAGCCAGAACAGACTGTTTGTTTTGGCTTCGAGCAAAACAGATGGAGAGAGTGTTTCTGTGGAACTGCCTGAGCACAACGTAAAAATCTTGTTTGTTTTCATAAGGCTGCAGCAGGTTCAAGTGAAACCTCATGGCATGTTTTCAATCATGGTCTGGGCTCATCACTGAGGAACTTTGAATATTTGGCCAGTCAGCAACGACTGAGACAACTGAAGGAGCCAGAAACATTGAATGTTCTGGCATTCGGCTCCGTGACTGGCCCATTGACGTTACTCACTGAGTAATGGATCCAGGCAGAGAGAGGACAAAGCCACAGGCCTGCTCTGTGTTTCAGACCCACAGTGTGATCAGCCTCTCCTTCCTCATTTGCCATCAATAATTAATGCAGAGCCCAATATTGGACTACTTCTCCCTCAGTGTTCTGTCTGACTCTTATGTAAAGAAAATATTTTCATTTCTACAGAATCTTTCATGATATCACCAGTCTCAATGTGCTTTACAATCTGTGACTTTATTTTAAAATACAAGGGTGGTGGAAGAATAGCAATCAATTTGCACACAGGAAGATCCGATAAGCAGCAATATTTGATAATCTGTTGCTTGATGGGTCATTCATAGCTAGGACTAGATAAAGATCTTCTGCCTCTTCTTTAAGTCATGCCGTGGGATTTTTACATTCACTTGAGAGGGCCAACTGGGCAGAGTTTAATACAAAGATAGAACCTCTGACAGTGCAGAACTCCTGATATCAACAAATCCATTATCATTCACTGTATGATCAACAGTGTGGTGGTGGAATAAATGGATGGACCTTGATCTTCTATCTATAATATTCTTAACCTTGTGCAGCTAAGGAAACTTCACAGGACCTGTTAAGATAAGAAACTGCTAAATTTCTTTCAGAAACATCTAGCTGTGGCTTCATCTTTCCATGAGACGGCAAGAGAAAGATCATGTGACATGGTATCACTTCCTGTGATGATGTATTCTATGCTTGTCATAGTCAAACCTCACTCTTTATACATCACCCCTAAAGGCTCTGATTCCACTCATTCAATTATTTCTCCTCCCCAAGCCTCTGAGTTCAAATTACTTTTCTTTACAGGGAAAGCCATTGTGATGCTTTCAGCAGCCTTTCTGAATGTGTTCTCAGCTCTTTCAGAGGAAATTGGGAATTCAATTGGAAATGTGTGCATGTCTGTTCTGTTGTATTGCACCATTTGTATGAGGTAGGTCAATGGATGTGATATCTTTCCAACCACTTGTCCATAACAAATTCAGTCTCATATCCATTGAGTCAGAGAGTCATACAGCATAGAAACAGGCCCTTTGACCCTCCATTAATATGCCGACCATCCATCAATCTACAGTAATCCCATTCACTTGCACTTGCTCTATAGCCTACAATGCCCTCATCCAGCTGCTTCTTAAATGTTAGACTCTTCTAGTTGGAGGTCTGGTAGGTTGCAAGCTTTGTGTTATTTGTCATAGTCCCACACTTGACTCACCATCTTTCTCCCTCGCTTCATCCATGTCATCATAGAATGAGAATATGTTAGGGAGAAGGGACTTGGGAGTTGTGAGTCTTCCTTTTTTTGTGGCATATGGGCATTGCTGGCTGAGCCAGCATTGATTGCCTGTCCCTACTTACCCTTGAGAACGTGATGATAAGCTGCCTTCTTGAACCCACGATGCCCTTAGCATGGGAATTCCAGGATTCTGACCCAGCAACAATGAAGGAATAGCGATACGTTTCCAAGTCAGGATGATGAGTGGGAGGGGAACTTGCAGATGGTAGTGTTCTCATGTATTTGCTGCCCTTGTCCATCTTGATGAAAGTGGTCATGGGTTTGGAAGGTGCTGTCTGAGGACCTTTGGTGAATTTCTGCAGTACATCTTGTAGATAGTACACACTACTGTTACTGAGTGTTGGTGATGGAGGGAGGGGATGAGGTACCAATCAAGCTGCTGCTTTGGATCTGCTGCTTTGTCCTGGATGGTGTCAAGATTCTTAAGTGTTATTGAGGTTATACTCATCCAGGGCAAGTGGGGAGTACTCCAACACACTCCTGACTTGTGCCTTGTAGATGGTGGACAGGTTTTGTGGCGTCAGGAGATGAGTTACTTGCTGCAGTACTCGTAGCTTCTGAGCTGCTCTTGTAGTCACTGTGGTGGTGTGGTGAGTTTCTTCACGTGAAGAATTCACTTTGAGCTAAACAACTTCGGAGTGGAGTTAAATGATAGCACTAAAGTGCAACTTGAATGTCATCGCTGGCTTCTATGGGTTAACCCTGACTCTGGATGCCTCTACAATAAGCTCAAGGACAGTCAGCTGTTGTTGAGTTTTAGTTCTGTTTCCAATCGGCATTATAGTACAGTTTGCATTCATGGCTGAGTGAATCCATGGATCAGGACATCATCCACATCACATACTATTCTATCCAGTTCTTCCAGAATGCTTTATATTGCTTTATATTGATGTGATGATGAAAGGTAACCTATTGAAACCGAACTGTCAAATTGTGTACTGTAGGAAAGGGTTATAACTGAAATGTTGACTTCTCCACATCCTGATATTGCCTGGCTTGCTGTGTTCTTCCAGCCTCCTGCTTGTCTACTGTAGGTTGTGAGCAACCTAAACTCTTCATCCATAAAAACACCACCTTGAGATATATAAACTCTTTCCCAACTTTGCTAAACATAGAATGGCTGAAAATATGTTGCTGGAAAAGCGCAGCAGGTCAGGCAGCATCCATGGAACAGGAGAATCGACGTTTCGGGCATAAGCCCTTCTTCAGGAATGAGGAAAGTTTGTCCAGCAGGCTAAGATAAAAGGTATGGAGGAGGGACTTGGGGGAGGGGCGTCGGAAATGTGATAGGT
>NC_057740.1:309020-323468 GCF_004010195.1 Chiloscyllium plagiosum
CTCATGCCCGAAACGTCGATTCTCCTGTTCCCTGGATGCTGCCTGACCTGCTGCGATTTTCCAGCAACACATTTTCAGCTCTGATCTCCAGCATCTGCAGACCTCACTTTCTCCTTAAACATAGAATGGCCTTCACGTTCAACAGTGTTGTTCAGCTGTATAACATTGACACAAGTTCTGGTAGACCAGAGTTTTGGTACTGGGATTATTCCTGAGAACCGGATTGCTGGCTCTATCATAAATGACATAACCACTTGCTTCAACTTGGTTTGAACAATTTCCTTCTTTGTTTTTGGGGTGACTGCATGAGGAGTTGTATTGGACTGTTCAGACACACTGGCTGTTTTCCGGATGTGGTGTGATGTGATATGCTTTCCTAGTCACATCAAGAGTTATGGAAAACTACCTGGTAGATCATCAGTGCCAATTCAGTCAGACTTTTCCTTGATTTGGAGATGCCGGTGTTGGACTGGGGTGGACAAAGTCAAAAATCACACAACACCGGGTCATAGTCCAACAGGTTTATTTGGAGGCACTAGCTTTCGAAGCGCTGCTTCTTCAAATGAACCTGTTGCACTTTTCCTTGACTGAGACCTGCAGCCTACTCAAAGCTTCCTGATTGGATAAAAGCAGAGAACTTTCCATCCAATTGTTTTCACCCACTGCCACCACATAACATTCACGGCCTCATTGTGCTGCTGAAGAATATTTAGAGTCTGCTAAACTAAGGAGACGTCAACTTTATTCAAGTTCTTCAGTATATTCAGATCTAATTCCTTCAATAACATCAATCAGCAGTAATTCCTCACTTCTCAACGATTCTCCTCCATCCACCCTATATTCCTATTGATTTAGGAGAAGGAAGGTGTCACAAAACTAGTCCCTTTTTTTCTCAAAGCTGTTCCTTGGCTTAAGGATATTTTGTCTTTGATTTTTTTTCAGAGGGGTAATAAACCAGGTGGGCTCCCATTAGTCTGGTTTCGTACAGAGATAAAAAAAAGACTTTGAGAGGCCTTTTGATTATATGTAAACAGATGAGACTTCAGGCCAAAGTGGTCATGTTTTATAAGTGACCTGTATAATGAAAGGGGTGTGGTCTGCTCTCTAGCTGAGAGTTTAGTTCAGTCATGAATTGGTGAGGAATTCAACAGGGAGCTGCATGGAAACTCTCTCTCTCTGTCTCTTGCCTTTCTGCCCTTCAACTTCAACCTATAAGCATGTGTTCCATTTGTACTGGTTTTTAAAGAGAGCTTGCTAATTGGGACTGTTGAGTGTATTTGGAACAGCATGATTAAGTCTAGTTTGGATAGACTGAGTTCTGTAGGGGTTCTTTATTGTGCTCTTTGCATTTCATTGTGTAATTTTGTGACTAAACTTTTGTCTATTTTAAAATCTAGTAGTCAACCTAGCTAACATAATTCAGGTAATTTTCACTTACCGAAACAAATTGCAAAGTTATAGTTAGGCTGCCTGCTTAAGAATGTTTTGAGTTATCTGGCCTAGTCCATAATGGATTGGGGCTCTTTGTGAGATTTTAAACTGTGAGTGGTTGATGTTGGTTGGTTGGGTAGACAAAGCTAGGAATAGTAATGGCTCTTTCAGTCGCCAAAAGTTTTCTGGATGTGGATGCGGTGACTTTGGAAGTTTTGCAAAAAGTGAATAAGGCCAAGTTTCTGGAATTAGCAGAGAAGGTGGAATTGGAACTGCCTGCCTCTGTGAGGAAAGAAGAGATAATTACAGCAGTAGCTCAGCATTGAAACTTGCTGCAGAAATCATCAGAATCTATCGAGATGGCAAGGATTCAATTGCAAATGAAACAGTTTGAGTTATGATTAAAAGCAGAAGAGGGGGGAAAAGAGAGAACAGAAGAACAGAGAAAAAGAGAGAGCAGCAGAGATGGAAAAAGAGAGATCATTTGAACTTCAAAAATTGATACTTAAAAAGGAAAGTCAGCTTGAAAGATAGGAGATAAAAGCTGAGGGTAAGCTCAGTGAAGAAGTAATGTGAACTCATGTGGAAGAGCAGAGAGTTAAAACAGCAAAGTTAGCAGCTGAAATGGCTGATGATTATAAGCTGGTCCATAAAACACAGTTTGGCTTCCAGAACAAATTTCAGTCCATGAGGAATAGAAATTGGGCTAAAGAGAAATCTTATCGTGGGAAGGTAAAGGTAGGTCTCAGTGAAGATCATAGATGATTTACCACAGGGTAAAATAGAAACCCTTGAGGGGGACAAAGAAGGTAAAGAGCTCTGGTGTTTTCATTATAATAAAGTGGGCCACACGAAATCACAGTGTTGGTGGGCTAGGAGAAAGCCAGATGTAGGAAAACTGGATAAGCTTGGAAGTTTTGTTGGACTAGTAACAAAATGCACAAGGGAAGTTAGACAACTGCCTCAGAATGTCCAAAATGATCAGAGGTTGATTAAGGATGAAGTGACAGATCTACTTAGAAATATACCTGCAAGGGTAAAGTTTATTCACATAGGTGAGGAGCAGTAGATAAGGAGGTTACAATATTAAAGGACACAAAATCCTCAAAGTCTGCAATGCTGAAGGATGAGGAGGTATGTACTCCTGAGGGACTATGGCCAGAAAAGGTTCTGGTAAGTGGAATTCATGGTGAGACAAAAAGCGCTCAATTATGCAAATGATATAGCTGATTCAGCGTGCTGCCTACTCTAGTTGAAAAGCCAATGGAGACAAAGGCAACTGAAGACCTGGAGAATGATTGTGTGATCACAAGATCATAGAGGCACAAGCTGAAGTACGAGAGGTCAAAAGGCACAGATAAGGAAGCTGACATAGTGTTATCCGAAACTTTCTTTGAACAGGTAAATGGAACAGAGAACGAGCAAATAGGTAAACATGCCAGTATCTTTAGCTCTGCTTAACTGATTGAATTGTAGCAGAAAGATGAGAAGTTAAAACAGTTGTATCAAAAGAGAAAGAAAGTAAATGCATTCCTGTGTGTCATTATATAGCAAATTATGTCTTAATGAGGAAATGGAGACCATCACACATTCAAACAGATGAGAAATGGGCAGAGATTCATCAAATTGTTTTGCCAGTAGGGTATAGAAAAGAGGTGCTGCGAGTGGTGTATGAGCTACCACTTGAAGGTCATTTAGAAGTGAGGAAAACACAGGCAAAAATACAAAGAAATTTTTACTGGCCTGGACTACACAAGGATGTAATTGAATTTTGCCAGACGTGTCATACATGTCAGCTAATTGAAAAACCACAGGCAGTAATAAAACCTGCACCTTTATTACCTATTCCAGCATCTGAGGAACCTTTCACAAGAATCTTCATTGATTATGTATGTCCCCTTTTTCAAACAAAAAGTGAGAATAAGTATTTATTAACAATAAAGGATGTGTCGATTAGATTTCCAGGGGCAATCCCACTACATAACATCACAGCTAAAAGAATTGTAGAAGAATTACTTACTTTTTTTAGTAGATACAGACTACCAATAGAGATCCAGTCAGATCAAAGATCAAACTTCACATTCAAACTATTTAAGAAGGTTATGGATTACTTGGGAAGAAAGCAATTCAAATCCATTGTGTACCATCCGGAATCACAGGGAGAGCTAGAGAGATGGCATCAAACACTGAAGACCATGTTGCGGGCTTATGGCCAGGATTATCCAGATCATTGGGATAGGGGAGTTCCATTAGTACCTTTTTGTGATCAGCAATGCACCAAATGAATCAACCAAATTCAGTCCATTGGAATTAATCCTTGGGCGTGAACTAAGAGGACTGTTAAAATTGATGAAGGAGAAATTAATTACCAGAATTCAGAGACCACCCACTTGGACTATGTGTCAAATTTTAGAGAACAACTAAATGGAGCTGGAGAGTTGGCTAGATAGCATTTAAAAATATTGCCGCGTACAATGAAACAGGAAGTGGATAAGAAATCACATACTCCCAATTTTGCTCTTGGCAATAAGGTGTTGGTGTTACTTCCAGTGACAGGTGAACCTTTAAAAGCAAGGTTTGATGGACCGTATCAAATTGAGAGGAAATTGAGTGAAGTGAACTACTTGATAAGGACTCCAGACGGGAAGAAATCTCACAGAGTGCATCATGCAAATATGCTCAAAAGGTATTTTGACAGGGAAGGAAAGCAAGAGGAGGAGGTGTTAATGATTACAGCACAGAGGGAAGAAGCAAGTTCAGAGGATTCTGAATTGGACATTCCTCAAATCAAATTGGACAATAAGGAAGTTGTCAAAAATTGGGGTAAATTATTGAATTATCTTCCACAAGAAAATCAAAATAACCTGAAAGAGGTATTACTATCACATGGGGAGATATGCAGAAATAAACTGGGAAATACTAACCTAAATGTGCATGATGTAGATACAGGGCATGCTGTTCTGATTAAACAACATCCTTATAGGCACAGGTTCAGAAGGAGATAGAGCGCATGCTCCAAGATGGCATAATCAAAGTGAGTTACAGTGACTGGAGCTCACCTACAGTCATGGTGCCAAAGCCAGATGGTATCCAATGGTTATGTGTGGACTATTGCAAAGTCAATGCCATTACAAATACTGGTACATATCCATGACCATGGTTGGAGGACTGTGTAGAAAAGAGGGGACAAGCAACTTACATTTCTAAGTTGGCCTTGCTCAGAGGCTACTGGCAGGTACCCCTGTCAGACAGAGCAAAGACAATTTTGGCTTTTGTAACGCCAAATGGACTGTATCAGTTTAAAATCATGCCATTTGGTATGAAAATGCTCCAGCCAAATTTCAGACACTAACCAATAAGGTCGTTGCTGGATTACCCAACTGTGTGGTGTATATTGATGAACTGATGATTTTTAGTCACTTACGGAAGGAACATTCACAGCATTTATCAGACTTGCTCGATCGACTTCGGAAGGCAGGCTTCGTGGTAAACCTGGCTAAAAGTGAATTTGCCAAAGCCCAAGTCACCTTCCTGGGCCATGTTATTGGACATGGACAAATGGCCCCACAGGATGTGAAAACAAAAGTAATTGGGGAATTTCCCACACCGTTGATGGAAAAAAGCAGTACTACGGTTCCTGGGGTTGAGTGGATTTTATCAAAAGTTTGTGGCGTACTTTAGCAGTGTGGCTGCTCCACTCACCGAATTGTTAAAAAGGGGCAAGAAGTTTCAGTAGACAGTGGTCTGTCAGAAGGCATTTGACAGCCTAAAAACTGTGTTAACCAATGCCCCATATTAGCCACACCGGATTACGCAAAGCCTTTCAAGGTGGCTTTCGATGCCAGAGATGTGGGTGCCGGTGCAGTGCTCCTGCAGGAGGATGGCGAGGGGACAGAAAGATCCATCGGATGTTTTCCCTGGAAGTTGAAATTCATCAACACAAATACTCAACGGTGGAGAAAGAGACTTTAAGCTTGGTGTTGACATTAAAACATTTCAGTGTTTATTTACCAGCAATGCATCTGAGACAATTGTATACACTGATCACAACCCATTGACATTGGTGGAAAAATTTAAGGACAAAAAAGCCAGCCTGTTTAGATGGAGCCTGTAGTTGCAGCCATTCCATTTGACAATTCTGCAGGTGGCAGGTCGGGAAAACGTGATTGTCGATGCGTTATTGAGAGTCAAATGAGATACGGAGGTGTTCGGTGGTAGGTGTACTGCAGCCTGAATTTGCATGTGGTTGTGCATGTTTGCATGTTTATAGTTAGTATTGTGTAAATGTGTGTTGAGAGTACTAACTGGGTTTTGAAGGGTTAAAAATGAAGCCACCTTTTGGTATTGATGATTCATTTCTTTTTAAGGGGGTAAGAATCACCAAGCTAGTCCCCTTTTTTTCTAAAAGCTGTTCCTTGGCTCAAGGAGACTGTGTCCTTGATTTTTTTTTAGAGGGGTGTAAATGGGCTGGGCTCCAATCAGTCTGGTTTGGTACAGAGATGAAAAAGACTTTGAGAGACCTTTTGTCTATATGTAAACAGATGAAACTTCAGGCCAAAGTGGCCATGTTTTAGAAGTGCCGTGTATAATGAAAGGGGAGAAGTCAGCTGTCTAGCTGAGCAGTTTAGTCCAATCCTGAACTTGTTGGGAGTTCAACAGGGAACTGCGTGGAAACTCTCTCTCTCTTTCTCTCTGCCCTTCAACTTCAACCTGTAAGCATGTTTTTTTTTAGATTAGATTAGATTAGATTACTTACAGTGTGGAAACAGGCCCTTCGGCCCAACAAGTCCACACCGACCCGCCGAAGTGCAACCCACCCATACCCCTATATTTACCCCTAACGCTACAGGCAATTCAGCATGGCCAATTCACCTGACCCTGCACATCTTTGGACTGTGGGAGGAAACCGGAGCACCCGGAGGAAACCCACGCAGACACGGGGAGAACATGCAAACTCCACACAGTCAGTCGCCTGAGGCGGGAATTGAACCCAGGTCTCTGGCGCTGTGAGGCAGCAGTGCTAACCACCGTGCCGCCCACATGTGTTTCATTGTGTAACTTTGTGACTAAATTTTTGTCTGTTTTAAAATCCGTAGTCAACCTAGCTAACATAATCCGGGTAATTTTCACTGTACACTTACCGAAACAAATTGCAAAGTTATGGTCTGGGCTGCCTGCTTAAAAATGTTTTGAGTGCTCTGGCTGAGTCCATAGAAAAGCTTATGGACAGGGAGACTGGAAGGGCATCAATTCCATTGAGTTTTATAGGCACAGGACAATACCAAACAGGAGACTACCGGCTTGCACCTGCAAGCCCAGGTCAGATCTGATCTTCTTCGGAAGGAGGTTCTTACATATTCTTTCGAGATAATTTTCACAAATCTTGTGTTCACCTCCAACAGAACCACAATGCTAACTGCTGCCATGAAACTGACACAGGGATGATCCTTTCGTGTGATAGGGAATGTGACCCACAATTTCGACCATTTAGTTCACTGAGGTCTGGAATTCTTTACTAGAAATCTCAGTCTCACTGTGATTCTAGGTGGGGGGATGATAGTGTCATGGCAATATCATTCAATACATAACTCAGAGGCCCAGGTGAAATATTCTGGGTATAAATCCCAGTAATTAGTAAAATACAGAATTGATAGCTTGTTATTAGCGGTGATGACCATGGATTGTCACTAAGATTCCATCCAGTTCACTAATACCCTTAAAGAAAGGAGGTCTGGTCTACATGTGACTCCAGACCCACAGCAATGTGGTTGAATCTTAACTGCCCTCTGTGATGCAATGCAAGGGCAATTAGGAATGAGCAACAACTATCAGCTTTGCCAGTGAGGCCCACATTTTTTGTTTACTTGTTCATGGAATGTGGGTGTCACTATCTGGGCCAGTATTTATTGCCCATCCCTAGTTGCCCTGAGAAGGTAATACTAATCTGCCTTCTTGAACTGCAGCAGTGCGCATAGACTCACAAGGTCCTGAAGGAGGGAATTCCAGGATTTTCACAGTGAAGGAACAACATTGTATTTCCAAGTCAGGATGGTGCGTGGCTTACTGGGGATCGTGAACATCCCATGAAAGAATTTAAAACATACCTCTTTGAGCAAGCATTTACTGAAACAACATGAAACTCTCATTGTTTTGTTGTTAACTTTTTAACTGAGTGCATTGCTGTGAACTGTCTCGGGACATTTCACTACATTAAAAATATGATATTATACACAAAACAGTGGAACCACAGTAACCATGTATTGTAGATTGACCACACACAGTCAGAGACCCTCGCTCTTGCTGTGTTAAGCCATGTGTTGTCTGGACTGATGGTCATAACCACTAGGGGCTGCTGTTCATTAACACAAGGAACAGTTTTCCAGAGGGATGAGTGAATCATGGTGCCAGGAGTCAGGAGACCCAACTCCTTCATAGTCTGAGCAATAGCTCAGTAAGTAACCTCTGTCTTGGTCTCCCCACTCACTCAGCTGGGAATGAAATCACATCCAATTTTCAAAGTTAAAGTCAGGGAAGAGTTTCACAATCAGAGAAAAATATATTTATCTAAGAAAGTCAACAAAGGAAATTTAATTCCAGAACATAATAAAATGCAGCCTTCTTATCAACAGGGAATTGTAGTCTGCTCAGCAAAATAGCAGAACCACAAGTTTATGTTGGATGTCCAGAGTTATAAAATTCAGATTAGATTTTGCTCTGCTCACAATATGGTCTGCTTGAATTGACGATCAAAAGCAGACAGGGTTGCTTGTCAGTTTTAACTTCCTATCCCTAATCCCATTATTCTCTCTATCCTCTCTTGAATGTTCCACAGAAGTGCAATACAATCTTGAGGAACAGCACCTCATCTTTCAGTCAGGCCCTGTCCACACGTCCAGACTCGATGCTAAGTTTAACAGTTTTAGTCCAGGACCTCTGCTCTCATTTTCTTAGGTAACAGGAGCTGGTTTTTCACTGTCCTGATCCGAATTAAATGGAGCCTGTAATATGGCCTCTGCGCCCATCTTTGGCCAAATTCATGAGGACAATGAAGGAGGAGACCTCAGAACCTATCCCTTTCTAAGAAGGAGGCAACTGAAAGAACTGGGGACTCATTGAGAGAGCACAGCAGCAAACTTTCTTAATTTTGATGGCGGTAGTCAGACTCTAGCTTCTGTTGGGTTCACCCCAGCTGAACATGAGCACGAACCCAGAGTCTGTGAAGGGGAGAGTTCATTGGTAATATTGGGAAAATATTATCTCTTTTACAGTTCAACACAGTGGGTTGTGTTCAGTGCTGTGAAATGGTTACTCCTTACATAGAGTCATAGAGGTCTACAGCATGGAAACAGACCCTTTGGCCCAACTTGTCCATGCTGCCCACTTTTCACCATTTGATGTGTATCCCTCCATTCCTATCCCATCCATGTACCTGTCTAACTGTTTCTTAAATTATGAAATTGTACTTGCTTCCACCACTATCTCTGGCAGCCTGTTGCAGACATTCACCACCCTCTGTGTGAAAACATTGCCCCTCTGGATCTTTTTGTCTCTTTTCCCCTATCGCCTTAAAACTATGCGGTAAAGCTCTTGGCAATCTACCTTATCTATGCCCCTCATGATTTTACAGACTTCTATAAGGTCACCCCTCAGTCTCCTACACTCCATGGAAAACAGTCCCAGCTTATCCAGCCTCTCCTTATAACTCAAGCCTTCCAGTCAAGGTAATATCCTAGTAAATCTTTTCTACATTCTCTCTAGTTTAATAATATCCCTTCTACAGTAGGGCAACCAGAACTATACACAGTACTCTAAATGTGGCCTCATCAACATCTTGTACAGCTGTAACAAAATGCCCCAGCTCCTACATTCAATGCTCTGACTCATGAAAACTAGCATGCCGAAAGCCTTCTTCACCACCTTGTCTACCTGTTAACCCACTTTCAAGAAGCTACAAACCTGTATCCCTGGATCCCTTTGTTCTGTAACACTCCCCAGGGCCCTACCATTGACTGTGTAAGTCCTGCCCTGGTTTGACCCATCATTTGCAGACCTCACATTTACATAAATTAAATCCATCCGCCATTCCTCAGTCCATTGGCACAGTTGATCAAGATCTTGTTTGCTTCCTAGATTGCTTTCACACACTGACAAGCTTTCAACTAAAAGACCAACGTTGTAAATTTGGAAAAGTACTCAAATAAGTTAAAAATGTTTATCGAACAGATAAAATTGTAAAATATATTTCACATCATTGAAAGGACTGCCCAATATAATTACCATGTGTGCACGTTTAATCTTTTCCCACTGTTTTCAGGTATTTGGTCTAACACTTGTTGAGACAATGTTTCTGAAGTGTATTTATTTACGAATGGAATTTTATGGTCATTGACTGCAAGCCAACTGTCAGTGTTCACATTGTTATGCAACTGCTATGAGTTTCTGGACTATTCAATGGCTTCTAACTTTTATAATAGGTAATTATTTTTGTGTAGTAGATAATAGGGTGAAGGGGACTGAGGGTGACAGGGATAAGGGTGAAGGTGCTGAGTGAGGGGACTGAGGGTGACAGGGATAAGGGTGAAGGTGCTGAGTGAGGGGACTGAGGGTGACAGGGATAAAGGGTGAAGGTGCTGAGTGAGGGGACTGAGGGTGACAGGGATAAGAGTGAAGGCACTGAATGATGGGACTGAGGGTGACAGGGATAAGGGTGAAAGGGCTGAGTGATGGGACTGAGGGTGACAGGGATAAGGGTGAAGGTGCTGAGTGATGGGACTGAGGGTGACAGGGATAAGGGTGAAGGGGCTGAGTGAGGGGACTGAAGGTGACAGGGATAAGGGTGAAGGGGCAGAGTGTGTGGGGGAGGGGAATGGGTTTGAAATGGTAAGAAGGTTCATTTGGATATGGATGAGCTTCGTAAGAACAGAGAACAAGGAAAATTACAGCACAGGAACAGACCATTCGGCCTTCCAACATGCACCGATCCAGATCCTCTATCAAAACCTGTCACCTATTTACAAAGGGTGTGTATCCCCCTGCCCATTCATGTGTCTGTCTGGATACATCTTAAATGACACTATTGTGGCTGCTTCTACCAACTCCGCTGGCAACGTATTCCAGGCACTCACCACCCTCTGCGTAAAGAACTTTTCATGCATATTTCCCTTAAACTGTTCTCCTCTCACCTTGAACTCGTGACCCCTAATAATTGAGTCCCCTATTTTGTGAAAAAGCTTCTTGCTATCCACCCTGTCCACACCTCATGATTTTGTAGGCCTCAATCAGGTCCATCCTCAACCTTTGTCCTTTTAATGAAAATAATCTTAATCTACTGAACCTCTCTTCATAGCTAGTGCCCTCCATACCAGGCATCATCCTGGTGAACCTCCTCTGCACCCTCTCCAAAACATCCACATCCTTTGGGTAATGTGACGACCAGAACTGTACATGGTATTCTTTATTCCTATACATCGGTAACATGACCTGCCAACTCTTGTACTCAGTACCCTGTCCAATGAAGGAAAACACGCCATGTGCCTTCTTGACCACTCTATCCACCTGCATTGCCACCTTCATAGTACAATGGACCTGAACACCCAGATCCCTGCACACCAATTTTCTCCAGGGCTTTTCCACTGACCATATAGTTCGCTCTTGAATTGGATCTTCCAAAATGCATCACCTTGCATTTGCCCAGATTGAACTCCATCTGCCATTTCTCTACCCAACTCTCCAATCTTTCTATATTCTGCTGCATTCTCTGACAGTCCCCTTCACTATCTGCTACTCCACCAATCTTAGTGTCATCTGCAAACTTGCTAATCAGAACACCTATACCTTCCTCCAGATCATTTATGTATATCATAAACAACAGTGGACCCACCACGGATCCCTGTGGAACACCACTGGTCACAGGTCTCCATTTTGAGAAACTCCCTTCCACTGCTACTCTCTGTCTCCTACTGCCCAAGCAGTTCTCCATCCATCTAGCTAGTACACCCTGGACCCCATGCGACTTCACTTTCTCAATCAGCCTACCATGGGGAAACGTATCAAAAGCCTTATTGAAGTCCATGTAAATGACATCTACAGCCCTTCCCCATCAATCAACTTTGTCACTTCCTCAAATAATTCTATTAAGTTAGTAAGACATGACCTTCCCTACACAAAACCATGTTGCCTATCATTGATACACCCATTTTCTTTCAAATGGGAATGGATCCTATCCCTCAGTATCTTCTCCAGCAGCTTCCTACCACTGAGATCAGGCTCACTGGTCTATAATTTATGGAGTACCCCTGCTATCCTTCGTAAACAAGGGGACAACATTAGCAATTCTCCAGTCCTTCTGGACCTCACCCGCGTTTGAGGATGCTGCAAAAATATCTGTTAAAGCCCCCAGCTATTTCCTCTCTTGCTTCCCTCAGTAACCTGAGATAGATCCCATCTGGCCCTGGCTGATGTTTCCTTGGGAGAAGAGGTGGGATTTAAACCTGACAGCTCTGAAGTCAGCCCAACTCCACTCCTACCTCAGCTACCTTTAGGCACATTGGAAAATCCTGTCAGCCAGTAGTCTCGAAGCAAAGGTAGGCTAGTCCCACCTCAAGCTGGGAATCTGTCCCTGTTTTTGCTGTTGCTGTTTACCACCCTCACTAGGCCCATCTTTTCTGTCTTACATTCTCCAGAATTGCACCATCATTCATTTACTCATTCATTCACTACAGCCATCCACATCATCACAAACCATTTCATATTCTGCCCATCATTTCTTACGTTGCATGTGGATTCATGTGAAACCTGTCTCCTCTCAAACTTCTGGTCGGTTGATGTGTTGCCTCCCTGGTGCCAGAGTTCGTGATGTCTCTGATTGTGTTTTCGGGATCCTTGCAGGGGAGGGGGAGCAACCCCAAGTCATGGTCCATGTAGGCACCAACGACATAGGTCGGAAGAGAGATAGGGATTTAAGGCAGAAATTCAGGGAGCTAGGATGGAAGCTTAGAGCTAGGACAAACTGCTGTTATCTCAGGCTTGTTACCTGTGTCACGTGCCAGCGAGGCAAGGAACAGGGAGAGAGCGGAGCTGAACATGTGGCTACAGGGATGCTGCAGGATGGAGTGTTTTGGATTCCTGGATAATTCGGGCTTTTTCTGGAGAAGTTGGAACCTCTATAAACAGGATGGTCTTCACCTGAACCAGAGGGGTACCAATATCCTTTGGGGGGGGGGGATTTGCTAATGCACTTCAGGTGGATTTAAACTAATTCTGCAGGGGGATGGGAACCTAAATTATAGTTTGAGTATAGAGGATGTTGAGAGTAGGGAAGTCAGTAATAAGGTTTCAGAGTCCAAGAAAGCACTGGCAAGTAAGAGGTCGGTTTGAAGTGTATTTATTTCAATGCTGGGAGCATCCAGAATAAGGTGGGTGAACTTGCAGCATGGGTTGGTATCTGGGATTTTTATGTTGTGGCCATTTCAGAGACATGGGTAGAGTAGGGACAGAAATGGTTGTTGCAAGTTCCGGGATTTAGATATTTCAGTAAGAACAGAGAAAATGGTAAAACAAAATGTGGGGATGTGCCACTGATAGGACGTTTGAGGACTCGTCTACTGAGGTAGTATGAGCTGAGGTTGGAAACAGAAAAGGAGAGGTGACCCTGATGGGAGTTTTCTTGAGGGTAGTTCCAGAGATTTAGAGGAAAGGATAACAATGACGATTCTCAATCGGAGCGAGAGTGACAGGGTAGTTGTTATGGGGGACTTTAACTTTCCAAATATTCACTGGGAGTACTATAGCTCAAGTACTTTAGATGGGTCAGTTTTTGTCCAATGTGTGCAGGAGGGTTTCCTGACACAGTATATAGGCTAACAAGGGGCAAAGCCTTATTAGATTTGGTACTGGGTAATGAACCTAGCCAGCTGTTAGATTTAGAGATAGGTGAGCACTTTGGTTAGATAGTGACCACAATTCGGTTATATTTACTTTAGTGATGGAAAGGGATAGGTATACAATGGAGGGCAACAGCCACAGCTAGGGGAAAGGCAATTACGATGTGATTAGGCAAGATTTAGGATGCATAGAATGGGGAAGGAAACTGCAGGGGATGGGCATAATTGGAATGTGGAGCTTATTCAAGGAATGGCTACTGCCTGTCCTTGATAAGTATGTACCTGTCAGGGTGGGGAGGAAGTTGTCAAGTGCAGGAGCTGTGGTTTACTAAAGAAGTTGAATCTTTTGTCAAGATGAAGAAGAAAGTTTATGTTAGGATGAGATGTGAAGGCTCATTGTTATGGTTCTGTTCGCTGAGCTGGAAATTTGTGTTGCAGACGTTTCGTCCCCTGTCTAGGTGACATCCTCAGTGATTGGGAGCCTCCTGTGAAGCGCTTCAGTGATCTTTCCTCCGGCATTTATAGTGGTTTGAATCTGCTGCTTCCGGTTGTCAGTTCCAGCTGTTCGTTGCAGTGGCCGGTATATTGGGTCCAAGTCAATGTGCTTATTGATTGAATCTGTGGATGAGTGCCATGACTCTAGGAATTCCCTGGCTGTTCTCTGTTTGGCTTGTCCTATAATAGTAATGTTGTCCCAGTAGAATTCATGTTGCTTGTTCTCTGCGTGTGTGGCTACTAAGGATAGCTGGTTGTGTTGTTTCGTGGCTAGTTGGTGTTCATGGATGCGGATCGTTAGCTGTCTTCCTGTTTGTCCTATGTAGTGTTTTGTGCAGTCCTTGCATGGGATTTAGTACACTACATTGGTTTTACTCATGCTGGGTATCGGGTGCTTGGTTCTGATGAGTTGTTGTCTGAGAGTGGCTGTCGGTTTGTGTGCTGTTATGAGTCCTCGTGGTTGCAGTAGTCTGGCTGTCAGTTCGGAAATGCTCTTGATGTATGGTAGTGTGGTTAGTGCTTTGGGTTGCGGCATGTCCTCATTGCGTTGTCTTTCCCTTAGTCATCTATTGATGAAATTGCGCGAGTATCTGTTTTTGGCAAATACATTGTATAGGTGTTCTTCTTCCTCTTTTTGCAG
>NC_057740.1:323626-336659 GCF_004010195.1 Chiloscyllium plagiosum
GGCAGATTCAAACCACTATAAATGCCGGAGGAAAGATCACAGAAGTGCTTCACAGGAGGCTCCCAAGCACTGAGGATGTCACCTAGACAGGGGACGAAACGTCTGCAACACAAATTCCCAGCTCGGCGAACAGAGCCACAACAACGAGAACCCGAGCTACAAATCTTCCCCCCAAAAAAATGTGAAGGCTCAGTTAGGCACTTGAGAGTTAGCCAGGAAAGACCTAAAGAGACAGCAAAGACGAGCGAGGAGGGGACATGAGAAGTCATTAGCAGATAGGATCATGGAAAACCCTAAGGCTTTCTACAGGTATATCAAGAATAAAAGAATGACTTGAGTAAGATTAGGGCCAATCAAGGACAGTCATGGGAAGTTGTGCGTGGAGACAGAGGAGATAGGGGAAGCACAATATAAGTATTTTTCGTCAGTATTCACATTGGAAAAAGACAATGTTGTCAAGGAGAATACAGAGATACAGGCTACTAGACCAGATGGAATTGAGATTCATAAGGAGGAGGTGTTAGAAGTTCCGAAAAGTGTGAAAATTGATAAATCCCTTGGGCTGGATGGAATTTATCCTAGGATGCTCTGGGAAGCCAGGGAGGAGATTGCCGAATCTTTGGCTTTGATCTTTATATCATCATTGTCTGCAGGAATAGTGCCAGAAAACTGGAGGATAGCAAATAGTGTTCCCTTGTTCAAGGGGAGTAGAGACAACCCTGGAAATTATAGACCAGTGAGCCTGACTTTGGTTGCGGGTAAAGTGTCGGAAAAAGTTGTAAGAGAGAAGATTGATAATTATCTTGATAGGAATAAGTTGATTAGGGATAGTCAACATGGCTTTGTGAAGGGTACGTCGTGCCTCACAGACCTTATTGAGTTCTTTGAGAAGGTGACCAAACAGGTGGATGAGGGTAAAGTGGTTGATGTGGTGTATGTGGATTTCAGTAAGGCGTTTGATAAGGTTCCCCATGGTAGGCTACTGCACAAAATATGGAGGCATGTGGTTGGGGGTGATTTAGTGGTTTGGATCGGAAATTGAAAGAAGATAGAGGATGGTGGTTGATGGGAAATGTTCATCCTGGATTTCAGTCACTAGTGGTGTACTACAAGGATCTGTTTTGGGTCCACTGCTGTTTGTCATTTTTATAAACGACCTGGATGAGGGCATAGAAGGATGGGTTAGTAAATTTGCGGATGACACTAAGGTCGGTACAGTTGTGGATAGTGCAGAAGGACATTTTGGATTACAGAGGGACATAGATAAGCTGTAGACCCGGCTGAGAGGTGGCAAAGGGAGTTTAATGTGGAAAGTGTGAGGTGATTCACTTTGGAAGGAGTAACAGGAATGCAGAATACTGGGCTAATGGTAAGATTCTTGGCAGTGTAGATGAGCAGAGAGATTTTGGTATCCATATACATAGATCCCTGAAAGTTGCCGCCAGATTGATAGGGCTGTTAAGAAGGCATACAGTGTGTTAACTTATATTAATAGAGGGATTGAGTTTTGGAACCATGAGGTCATTCTGCAGCTGTACAAAACTCTCTTGCAACTGCACTTGGAGTATTGCATACAGTTCTGGTCACTGCATTATAGGAAAAGTGTGGAAGTTTTGGAAAGGATTCAGAGGAGATTTACTAGGATGTTGGCTGGTCTGAAGGGAAGGTCTTATGAGGAAAAGTTGAGGACTTGAGGCTGCTTTTGTTGGAGAGAAGGTGGTTGAGGGGGTGACTTAATTGAGATGTATAAGATAATCAGAGGGTGAGATAGGGTGGATAGTGAGGGCCTTTTTCCTCGGATGGTGATGGCTAGCATGAGGGGGCATAGCTTTAAACTGAGGGGTGATAGATATCAAACAGATGTCAGAGGTCGTTTCTTTACTCAGAGAGTAGTAGGGGCGTGGAATGCACTGCCTGCAACAGTAGTATACTCGTCAACTTTTAAGGGCATTTAAGTGGTAATTGGATAGGCATATGGACGAGAATGGAATGGTGTAGGTTAGATGGGCTTCAGATTAGTTCATCATAGCAGTGCAACAGGCTGAAGACCCTGTACTGCGCTGTAATGTCCTCTGTTCTATGTTCTTTCACTTCTGAAAAGTAAGTACTGTCAGTTGTTCTCAGCCCTGTTACTGCCAGACTGGCTGAATATGACCAACATTCTCTATCTTTATGTTGGAATTACATACATTGGAAATTATGATCGATAGGAACATGAACAACAAGAGGAAGAATAGGCCTTTCAGCCCAGGGAGCCTGCTCTCCCATTCTACTTCATGGCTGATCAGCTTCACCAATTTTCTGACCTGTTTCCCATTGGTTATTATGAATTTGGTTAAAGCAAGATGATCACTGTCTCACACTGTGATGGTCAGTCTCTCATCATGAGATGGTCACTGTCTCACAGTGTGATGGTCACTCTCTCACAGTGTGGTGGTCACTGTCTCACAGTGTGATGGTCACTGTCTCACAGTGAGATGGTCATTGTCTCATGGTCTGATGGTCACTCTCTCACAGTGAGATGGTCACTGTCTCACAGTGAGATGGACATTGTCTCACAGTCTGATGGTCATTGTCTCACAGTCTGATGGTCATTGTCTCATGGTCTGATGGTCACTCTCTCACAGTCTGACGGTCACTGTCTCACAGTTTGAAGGTCACTGTCTCATAGTGAGATGGTCACTGTCTCACAGTCTGATGGTCACTGTCTCACAGTGTGATGGTCACTGTCTCACAGTGAGATGGTCACTCGGATGGTGTCTGTATTACAGTGAGATGGTCATTGTCACACAGTTGGATGGTCTCTCTCTCTCACAGTGTGATGGTGACTGTCTCACAGTTTGAAGGTCACTCTCTCACAGTCTGATGGTCACTGTCTCACAGTTTGAAGGTCACTCTCTCACAGTGAGATGATCACTCTCTCACAGTGAGATGTCACTCTCTCACAGTGAGATGGTCACTCGCTCACAGTGAGATGGTCACCCTCTCACAGTGCGATGGTCACTCTCTCACAGTTTGATGGTCCCTGCCTCACAGTGTGATGGTCCCTGCCTCACAGTGAGATGGTCACTCTCTCACAGTGCGATGGTCACTGTCTCACAGTCTGATGGTCACTGTCTCACAGTGTGCTGGTCACTCTCTCACAGTGAGATGGTCACTCGCTCACAGTGAGATGGTCACTCTCTCACAGTTTGATGGTCCCTGCCTCACAGTGTGATGGTCCCTGCCTCACAGTGAGATGGTCACTCTCTCACAGTGCGATGGTCACTGTCTCACAGTCTGATGGTCACTGTCTCACAGTGAGATGGTCACTCACAGTGTGGTGGTCCCTGCCTCACAGTGAGATGGTCACTCTCTCAGTCTGATGGTCACTCTCTCACAGTGCGATGGTCACTGTCTCACAGTCTGATGGTCACTGTCTCACAGTGAGATGGTCACTGTCTCACAGTGTGGTGGTCCTGCCTCACAGTGAGATGGTCACTGTCTCACAGTCTGATGGTCACTCTCTCACAGTGAGGTGGTCATTGTCTCACAGTGTGATGGTCACTGTCTCACAGCCTGATGGTCACTCTCTCACAGTGAGGTGGTCATTGTCTCACAGTGTGGTGGTCCTGCCTCACAGTGAGATGGTCACTGTCTCACAGTGAGATGGTCACTCTCTCACAGTGTGATGGTCACTGTCTCACAGTCTGATGGTCACTCTCTCACAGTGTGATGGTCCCTGCCTCACAGTGAGATGGTCACTCTCTCAGTCTGATGGTCACTCTCTCACAGTGCGATGGTCACTGTCTCACAGTGAGATGGTCACTCTCTCACAGTGCGATGGTCACTCTCTCACAGTGAGATGGTCACTCTCTCACAGTGCGATGGTCACTGTCTCACAGTGAGATGGTCACTCTCTCAGTGTGATGGTCCCTGCCTCACAGTGAGATAGTCACTCTCTCAGTCTGATGGTCACTCTCTCACAGTGCGATGGTCACTGTCTCACAGTCTGATGGTCACTGTCTCACAGTGAGATGGTCACTCTCTCACAGTGTGGTGGTCCCTGCCTCACAGTGAGATGGTCACTCTCTCACAGTGAGGTGGTCATTGTCTCACAGTGTGATGGTCACTGTCTCACAGTGAGATGGTCACTGTCTCACAGTGTGATGGTCACTCTCTCACAGTGTGATGGTTACTCTCTCACAGTGAGATGGTCACTCTCTCACAGTGTGATGGTCACTCTCTCACAGTGAGATGTTCACTCTCTCACAGTGTGATGGTCCCTGTCTCACAGTGAGATGGTCACTGTCTCAGTCTGATGGTCACTCTCTCACACTGTGACGGTCCCTGTCTCAGTGAGATGGTCACTCTCTCACAGTGTGATGGTCACTCTCTGACAGTGAGATGGTCACTATCTCACAGTGTGATGGTCACTATCTCACAGTGAGATGGTCACTGTCTGACAGTGCGATGGTCACTCTCTCACAGTGTGATGGTCACTCTCTCACAGTGAGATGGTCACTGTCTCACAGTGTGATGGTCACTCTCTCACAGTGAGATGGTCACTCTGGTTTACATGACAATGGCTGTCAGTCATGTTGCCAGTTGGTTTCTGTGATTTTGGAGCTAAATGCCCTCAGTGAAATGTATCTGGGATGTGTTCACCTAACTTTGTAATAGAGTTGGACAGGGTGCTATCTGGAAATGCAGTATTTGCTCTGTGGTTATTGTTGAGTTTTATAAAAAGTATTTTTTCTTCTTCTTGTTGTGCTGAAATGTGAATGGCCTGATGATATTCCGAGGCCTCTCGCCCATTACTGGTATGGTGGTTGCGTCTGAATTGACCTGTTAATGGGTTTTTTAATTACTGGTTCGGAAAAAGCGAATTGTCAGACAGACGAGATGTACAATTTTCCCTTCCTCACTGCTGTCAACATTGAGGTTATCTCTGAAGGCCCAGCCAGTGCTGACATCACTTCGACCTCATGTGTACAGTGAGTAGTTCTTTTCCTTTGCAAATATTTATTCAATTCCATTTTGCAAGTTCTAACTGAAGCTCCTGCCATCAACATTTCCAGCAGTGCATTCAAGATTGCCACAGCTCCCTGTGCAAAATCTTCCTCATCTCCTTCTGTCCCCCTTTGATCAATTGTCTTTACTGTATGATTAGATTAGATTACTAACAGTGTGGAAACAGGCCCTTCGGCCCAACAAGTCCACACTGACCCGCCGAAGCACAACCCATTCCCCTAACATTGGCAATTTAGCATGGCCAATTCACCTAAACTGCACATCTTTGGACTGTGGGAGGAAACCGGAGCACCCGGAGGAAACCCACGCAGACACGGGGAGAACGTGCAAACTCCTCACAGTCAGTCGCCTGAGGCAGGAATCAAACCCGGATCTCTGGCGCTGTGAGGCAGCGGTGCTAACCACTGTGCCACCTATGTCCTTGTGTTACTCACCTTCCTGTAACTGAAAGCACTTTCATCTAATTCATTCCATTAAGTCATTTATAACTTTCGGCACCTCCTGTGAATGTGAGGAGTGTAGTTTCTCAATCTTCCAAATCCACCCATCTTTTGGCGTTTGATAATAGCAAACCTTAAGGAAGCAAAGCTATTTCATCTAGGTTTAGAGATAATGGGTGGAAACTTCCCAGGGCCAAGCCGAGATTGGCTGTGGTGAGATTTGTGACAGAATCAGGGAAGTAATTCAGCAAAGCCTCCTTTAACATCAGCAGTGACTCCGTGTAACTTTAATGCTTTTTGCTGAGCAGCATTTCTAACTCGGCAGTGACTGGCTGCCAATTAGAGGGCGATTATAGTTTTATTAAACACCCAGAGTCATAGAATCTCCAAAGTGCAGAAAGAGACTATTCAGCCCATCGAGCATGCACCAACCTTCTGAAGAGCATGTCACCCAGACCTATCCCAGCCCCATCACCCAAAATGGGCAATTTAGATCATAGAACATCGAATATAGCACAGTACAGCACAGGAATAGGCCCTGCGGCCCATGATGTTGTGCCAGACATGACACCAAATTAAACTGGTTGCTCCTTCCTGCTCTTGGTCCATATCCTTCCATTCCTTGCATATTCATGAGCTTATCTAAAAGTCCTTTCAATGCTCCTATTGTATCTGCCTCTACCACTGCCCCTGGCATCTCATAATTTTATAGGCTGCTATCAAGTCTCCCCTTTGTCTCTGTTGCTCTAGAGAAAACAGCCTGAGTGTTTCTAGCCAGTCTTTATAGCTCATACCCTCTAATCCAGACAACATCCTGGTAAACCTTTTCTGCACCCTCTCCAAAGCCTCCAAATTCTTCCTGTAACGTGGTGACCAGAATTGAATGCAAAACTCTGATTGTGGCCTAACCAAAATCTTATAAAGATGACATTCTGAGTCTTGTACTCAATTCCCCAGCCAATAAAGGCAAACATGCCATGTGCCTTCTTTACCACCCTATTTACTTGCGTGGCCACCTTTGGCCAATTCACCTGACCAGCACATCTTTGGACTTGGGAGGAAACCAGAGGAAGCCCACGCAGACACAGGGAGAATTTGCAAACTCTACACAGTTGCCCAAGGCTGGAATTGAACCTGGGACATGGTACTGTAAGGCAGCAGTGTTAGCCACTGAGCCACCGTGCTGCCTCACCTCATTAGCAATGCAACTTGCCTCAATCATATCCAGCTTCTTTTTTTTTAATTCATTCACAGGATGAGGGCATCATTGGCCAAGCCAGTATTGATTACCCATCCCTAAATGCCCAGAGATCAGTTAAGAGTCAACCACATTGCTGTTGGTCTGGAGTCACATGTAGGCCAGAGCAAGTTAGGACAATGTCTTCCTTCCCTGAAGGACATTTGTGAACCAGATGGGGCAAACTGCAATGGTTTTGTGATCATGATTAGGCTCTTAACTCCAGATTTTTATTGAATTCAAATTCCACCGTATGCCATTACAGGATTCAAACCCAGGTCTCCAGATTAACAATCAAGCAATAATACGCTAGGCCACCACCTCCTGTCCTAATCGAATGTGGTGAATGAGCTCAACCTTGAGAATGCTGTCCCTGGTGACTCCATCGCACTGCTGGCTGTGAGGAGTCCCATGTAGCTCAGCAGACAGCATCTCAGGGCACCAGCAGCACTCATCCATCGTCCATGGGCATTGGCATCCCAAATTGCCAAGCCTTCCTGACCAATGTTCCCTCTAATTCTATTTTCTGCTGCTTAGATCTCTGCTGGACCAGAGTGTGCTTGGAATGTCAGAATGACAGCACGTACAGCTTCAAGGTCTCTCACAGCCATCGTGTAACCTCTCCGATCCACCTGCGGGCTGCTGAGGAAGCTCAGACCTGCATGGCTGGGAATCCCCTTGAACGACAGTGGATGGGGCAGGCACCCAGCTCACAGACTGGACCAGGTGGCATCTCAGGGCTGTTTGCTTGCTCACTCCCCACCTACCTGCACCTGGCAGTTTCCATGACCTGCCCTGTCCTGTCATGCTGTGCCTGTCGTTGTTTATCAGTCAGGCTCATGCTGTGGTATTAATGGGTTGACATTCTTTCCTGCAGCACTGATGCACAGACAGACAAGGCCCTGAAGAAATGTTAACTTTGCTTCTCTCTGCACAGATGCTGCCAGACCTGCTGGGTTTCTACATCGTTGTCTGCTTTTGCAGGTCAGTAGGGATCTATTCAGGGGCGTGGTGCTGGGCTGTCTTTATGAACAGCACATTGAGAGGTCAGTCTAACACTTACAGCATGTGTCAGCGGTCTGGGTGACAGGCACACTGAGCATTCAGCACTCATCCTCTTACTATACTGCACACTCATGACTCTGCGGCCAAACACTGCTCGAGTTCCATCTACAAGTTTACTGATGATGCCACCCTGTAGTGAGATCTCAAACAATGATGAGACAGAGTACAGGAAAGTGATAGACATCTTAATGGCATAGTGTACAGACAACAATCTCTCCTTCAATGTCAGAAAAATGAAAGAGCTGGTCATCGACTTCAGGAAGTGGAGTGGGAGCACACCCCTGTCTGTATCAATGGTGCTGAGGTAATATGGTGATTGAGAGCTTCAAGTTCCGAGGAGTAAAAATCACCAGCAATTTGTTCTGCGCCATTCGTGTTGATGCTACAATCAAGAAAGCACCTCAATGTCTTGTACAGTAATAAACCAAGTCAAAAACAAATAGCCATGCTGGATACTGATGGGGCTGGTCAACAGTTGAGTAAGGGTGATGTTGCACTTTGTACAGGGGCTCCTGAGGACACAGCATGTATCATAAGCACAGTCCTCCCACAATATACGGATGTGTTCATCGCAGTAGTCTGTTTGGGGCCTTTGCGGTTGGGGATGTATGTGACTACAGTCTGCGGGTTCTGGGCACCTGCTGTTGGAGCGGTTTGCCCTGTAGGGCCAGCAGGGGCAGTCAGGGGAATTGTGTACTGTCAGCTCAGGCCCCCGTCCATCTTGTCTAGGGAGCTGCTCATTGAAGGTAGTCAGGTACCTGGAGCCAATGCAGTCCCTGATCATCTGTGTTCATTAATCTTTGTAGGTACAACGAAGGGATCAATGTCAAAAAGGGATGGAGGAGTCAAGGCTGGGAGAGGGGCAAGGTTGTGGTGGTTGCGGAGATGTGGACCAGGACAGTGATGGGGAGGTATTCTCAAGGTACATGGGTGGTATGCAAAGCCATTTTAGAGGGCATCATGGGTTGTGGGAAGGCAGTTTATTTGCAGTGACCACTACCCTGACTTCCATAGGACAATGTAGAGGAACAGGGAGGGGTCATCATGAAGGTATAATGTCAGGGTTAAAGGGCAAGAACATTATACTACCATTTCTCTGCATTTGGCACATAGTAACCATATGTATCACCCACTTCTCCCTTGCATTCAGTACTTAATAAATGAGGCATTTTGCAAGTTTGTCAATATAAATTCAGCAGTCAAATAAAAATATGATGTTGGATAGGCAGTAGCAAATATGTGAAGCATCTAATTCATGGCATTGTAAATTCCTGGAAAGATTCCCAATCTGTGGCTAACAAAAAAACATTGACAATTGTATTAGGTTAAAGGAAGAGGCTTACAATGTTGCCAGAAAGTGTAATGTTTTAGAATTCAGCTAAGGATGATTTTGAAGTTGATAATAGAAGAAAAAATAGAATGAGAGTGAACCAGCCAGAGACAGAAAAAACACATTGGACAAACTTCTAAAGGGAAAAAATGTATAACAACAAGGAATAGATTAGGGAGAGTAATTCTGGGTCCCTTAGAGGCAAAACCAGGTGCAATTATAGTGAGGAATAAGGAAATAGCTCAGACATGAAACAAACACCTTCTATCTGCCTTCATGCTGGAAGATGCAGGCCATTCCAAAAGCAGTGGGAGCCAGTGGGCCATTACAATGAATTAATTTAAGGATAATAGTAAGGAAATATGTTTTGAGTAAAGAAGGGGACTAAAAGCTTAATAAATTTCCTGGATTCCTAATGGCCTGCGATTGTCAGAATTAAAAGCTCTGAGTTTTTGGAATTCCCTAAGTGCAACAAAGATTGCATGGTTTGGAAGGTAGGTTAGGTATTGGGTAATTATTACCATTCCACTTGTCCGCTGCTCCGTGAGTCAAGACAGGACGAAGAGGGAAAATGAAATGGGGGCGGGGGTCAGAGATAGGCAGAAATGTGGATTTGAGGTTACAATTTGATCAACCAAGATTATATTGAAGAGCTGGGGCAGCCTCAAGAGCTGAACATAAACTTTTATTCCTTGTTTTTATGTCTGTATGTGGCACTTGGAAAACCACTCTGTGATTGGGTTGAGACAACACAGATTTTTGAAAAGGAATTTGTGAATGATAAGACTGCAAGAGTTTTTTTTGAGGCTGAGATTCTCTTATGGCTGAACAGCAACTCAAACATCCTCAGACTACAAGCTCTTTAAATTACTGGTGTAAATGCAGTCAGGCAAAGCAAACATTTAAAGGGCCGTGCACTGGAATAAAGAGCCCACTACATCAAAAGAATGTTAGTCATAAAGAATAAAAGGGGAATTAATTTTTCAAATATCAAGGAAGGTTGACAGAGAGTGAGAGAAAGTGGTCAGTCAGCGATAAAATGCAAGCTAAATAGACTGCTTAGTGCTCAGCAAATAAGACCATTGAAACTCTACAGTGTGATAACAGACCATTCTGCCCATTCAGTCCACAGTGACTCTCTGAAGAACATCCCACTCAGACCCAGCCCTCAACCATATCCCTGTAATTCCCATGGCTAACACACCAAGCCTACACAGCTCTGAGCACTCTGGGCAATTTCTCATGGCCAATCCACCGAACCTACACATCTTTGGATTGTGGGAGGAAACTGAGGAAGACACAGGGAGAATGTGCAAACTCCACACGAGCCAAGGCTGGCCAAGGCTGGAATCAAACCCAGGTCCCTGCTACTGTGAGGTAGCAGTGCTAACCACAGAGTCACCGTACTGCCCTATGTTAGCTTAGTGTTCATTTTGTATTATTGAAGCGGACTTATCTGCAGTTTCCTTTGTATTAGACTGTATGACACTTTGAATTAGCTCCAATATTTTTAGCTAACGTTTTGCTGTTTTAATTGCTGAATCTTCCAGTAGCCAGTTCCCATGAAAGAATGAGAGACTCCTGATGGGGAGGGCATGTGGAACAGAGAGAAACTGGGGGTAGATAAGCAAACCAGGGTGAAGGGTGATAACAAGGAGAAAGTGAGGACTGCAGATGCTGGAGGTCAGAGTTGAAGAGTGTGGTTCTCTTTGATGATGGGTGAAAACAGCCAATTCTATGGAAGGGGTAAAAACAATGATTGCAGATGCTGGAAACCAGATTCTGGATCAGTGGTGCTGGAAGAGCACAGCAATTCAGGCAGCATCCGACGAGCAGCAAAATCGATGTTTCGGGCAAAAGCCCTTCATCAGGAATTATTCCTGATGAAGGGCTTTTGCCCGAAACGTCAGTTTTGCTGCTCGTCGGATGCTGCCTGAATTGCTGTGCTCTTCCAGCACCACTGATCCAGAATTCTATGGAAGGTTCAGCCCTCACCTGAGGGGTTGCGACCCTCAGGTTAAACTCGCCATCTGTCATCTTTCTTTAATGAGACAACGGAACTATGGCAATTTTAACGTTACCCAATGCCACTTGACATGTAAAGGATATCATCAACATGAAGATGGACTTCAGTTCTATAAGCGTCTAGATTAGAGTGGCACTGGAAAAACACAGCAGATCAGGCAGCATCCAAGGAGCAGGAAAATCGACATTTCGGGCAAAAGCCCTTCATCAGGCCTCAGTTCTATAAGCGCTGTGTACTGGTCACAGTCATGGAAAGACACATCTGTGACTGATGGATTGGTGAGGATAGGTCAAATAGGACTTTTCCCTCACCTACTGCCTCATAACAAATATATTCTTTATGACTTTGCATAATGACTTTAATCAATAGTTGTTCTACTAAGCTACTTTTAGCAATGGACAGTGAAGTCCTCCATTCATAGTACATTCTGCACTCTGTGCATCTTCCAAGAGATGTCCAACGCAGAGAAGTCCTGATTCATCAGCCGACAGCAGCAATGATAGATGGTAATCAGCTAGTTTCTATGCCCATTGTTGACTTGATGTGATGGTCCGCAGACTCCTCAGGCAATCTCTGTTGTATGGGAATGTCAGCACATAGTGACGGTTGGAACCAATGTTCTCTTTATGTGCAGGAATATGCAGGGTGTGATTGGTCCATTGTAATAGAGAAAATCATTTCTAGTCCAACTAGAAGAATCTCCCAGATGTTTACAGAACAGAAAGAGACCGTTCGAGCCAGGTCATTGAGTATATTTAAGACTTAGATAGATAGGTTCTTCAGTACCAAGGGTATCAAGGGTTAAGGGGAGAAAGTGGGAGAATGGGGTTGAGAAATGGCTCAGCTATGATTGAATGGCAGATCAGATTTGATGGGCTAAATGGCCTAATTTCTGCTCCTATGTCTTATGATCTTGTGGTCTTGTCATGTTCGCGCCTTTCAACAAAGATCTGATTACTCTAATTCCAATTCCCAGCTTTTGACCCATAGTCCTGGAGACTGTGGCAATACAAATGAATTTCTAAGTGCTGCATAGTTTCTGACTCAACCACTCTTTCAGGTAATGAGTTCCAGACTCACTTCATCCTCTGAGTGAAAATGTTTCTCCTCAACTTCCCTCTTCTACTTATTTCTTTAAATCTATGTCCCCTGGTTATTGGTTCCACTGCAAAGGACTTGATCAGGTGTACCCGAGAACTCTGTGGGAAGCTAGAGAAGTGATTGCTGGGCCTCTTGCTGAGATATTTGTATCATCGATAGTCACAGGTGAAGTGCCGAAAGACTGGAGGTTGGCAAACGTGTGCCACTGTTTAAGAAGGGTGGTAAGGACAAGCCAGGGAACTATAGACCAGTGAGCCTGACCTCGGTGTTGGGCAAATTGTTGGAAGGAATCCTCAGGGACAGGATGTACATGTATTTGGAAAGGCAAGGACTGATTCGGGACAGTCAACATGGCTTTGTTCATGTGAAATCATGTCTCACAAACTTGATTGAGTTCTTTGAAAAAGTAACAAAGAGGATTGATGAGGGCAGAGCAGTAGATGTGATCTATATGGACTTCAGTAAGGCGTTCGACAAGGTTCCCCATGGGAGACTGATTAGCAAGGTTAGATCTCATGGAATACAGGGAGAACTAGCCATTTGGATACAGAACTGGCTCAAAGGTAGAAGACAGAGGGTGGTGGTGGAGGGTTGTTTTTCAGAGTAGAGGCCTGTGACCAGTGGAGTGCCACAAGGATCGGTGCTGGGCCCCCTACTTTTTGTCATTTACATAAATGATTTGGATGCGAGCATAAGAGGTACAGTTAGTAAATTTGCAGATGACACCAAAATTGAGGTGTAGTGGACAACGAAGAGGGTTACCTCAGATTACAACAGAATCTGGACCAATGGGCTGAGAAGTGGCAGATGGAGTTTAATTC
>NC_057740.1:337057-356787 GCF_004010195.1 Chiloscyllium plagiosum
AACATTTAAGAGGCATTTGGATGGGTATATGAACAGGAAGGGTTTGGAGGGATATGGGCCGGGTGCTGGCAGGTGGGACTAGATTGGGTTGGGATATCTGGTCGGCATGGACGGGTTGGACCGAAGGGTCTGTTTTCATGCTGTACATCTCTATGACTCTATGACTCTCAATCTTATATGATCTTCATGTCCTCCCTAAGGGTAATGTGGGTGTACCTAGGCATGGCGATGAAAAATGCTGCCCAGCCAGAATTGCTCACATCTCACGATGAAATTAAAAAAATACTGTTCTGTTCGGTTCCCTTTCAACTTTTGCTGCTCCAAAGAAAACAGCCCCATTCCCTGGAATTTATTAGACTGACTGGTCCATAATTTCCTAGTTTTTCCCTTCCTCCCAGCTTTAAAAATGAGACAATGTTAGCAGTCGGTAAAAACAATGACTGCAGATGCTGGAAACCAGATTCTGGATTAGTGGTGCTGGAAGAGCACAGCAGTTCAGGCAGCATCCGAGGAGCTTCAGCAAAATCGACGTTTCGGGCAAAAGCCCTTCATCAGGAATAAAGGCAGAGAGCCTGAAGCGTGGAGAGATAAGCTAGGGGAGGGTGGGGGTGGGGAGAGAGTAGCATAGAGTGTAGAGAGAGGAGGAAAACTTCTTCAAGGCAGGCATCCTAGCAGTCCTCCATTCCTCTGGCACCTCACCTATCACTGGAAGGGTAGCTGATTTCTCCTCCCTTGTCTCACTCAACGGTTTCAGAGACATCACATCTGGGCCGGAAGGTTTATACACTTTCAAGACTACTAAGCTTTCTCTCTCTCTTTCACTCTCTCCATTAGTTTTGTTCTCATGTGTCCCAGTCCTCCATCCTGATACCTGTTGTCCTTTTCCATTGAGAAGACTGATGCACAGTATTCAGTGAAGCTTAACCCAATGCCTTCCAGATCTGTACATAGATTACTTCTATGTTCCCTTTCCACAGATATTCGCTTGCTCGTTATTTATTTTTAAAATCCCTTTGCATTTTCCGTTATTTTACCCCCAATGCTTTCCCAGTCACTCTATCTTTTCAAATTTTCTTGTGAGATCCCCCATGCTTGCACTATTTATACTCCTCTAGGGAATCTGTTACATTGGGCCCTTGGTATCTGTCATAAGCTTCTCTTTTTTTCTTAAACTGTGTGTGATTTTGTTTCCCGTCCTTATAAAGAAGGACGTACCATCTGAACAGGTAATTAAAATTCACCAGGAGAAAGTGAGGACTGCAGATGCTGGAGATCAGAGCTGAAAATGTGTTGCTGGAAAAGCGCAGCAGGTCAGGCAGCATCCAAGGAGCAGGAGAATCGACGTTTCAGGCATGAGCCTTCTTCAGGAATTCCTGAAGAAGGGCTCATGCCCAAAACGTCGATTCTCCTGCTCCTTGGATGCTGCCTGACCTGCTGCGCTTTTCCAGCAACACATTTTCAGCATTAAAATTCACCAGACTAATTCCTGAGATGGAGTATCACCCTGTGAAGAGAGATTTGTGAGACCTGAATTCCCTAGGTTTAAAAATAATGAGTTTTTTCATTGAAGTATTCTTTTGAGATTGATGGGGTAGCCACTGAGAGGGTGATCTGCTTGGTTGGGTTATTGGAGCTAGTCGGTGGAGTTGTCTAGAACCAGTGCTCACCATCTCAGAAAGGGTTCGATCACTTAGGACCGACGAAAGAAGAATGTCTTCAATGTCTTCATCTCTGGAATTCTGTCGCACTGGATTTAAAGACAGATGCCAACAGATTTGTGGCCACAAAGGAATTTAAGGAATATGGCAATAATGTGGGAAGGGGTTACTGACCTGACAAACAGAGACACAGGCCTTTTCCCTCGACTGGGGGAGTTCAAAACTAGGGGGCGTAGCTTTAAGGTGAGAGGAGAAAGATTTACAAAGGACATGAGGGGCAACTTTTTTCGGCAGAGTGTGTGGAATGAACTGCCAGAGAAAGCGATGGATGCAATTACAACATTTAAAAGACATTTGGACAGTGCATGAATAGGAGAGGTTTGGAGGGATGTGGATCAAATGCAGGCAAGTAGAAATAATTTAGTTTGAAAATATTGAAAATAGTTAGACTGAAAGGTTTGCTTCCATGCTGTATGACTCTATGACTCTGATACTTTCAGCAGGATTTTCAGGCCTTTGGGCCTACTCTACAGTTCAACATGATCATGCCTGATCATCCAATGCCAACCCCAGTTTCTGCTTTCACCCATATCCCTTAATGCCTCAGCCCTAAGAACTGTATCTATCACCTTTTCGAAAACATTCAATGTTTTGACCTCAGCTGTTTTCTGTGGCAGGAAATTCCACTGGCTCCCCACTCTGGATGAAGATATTTCTCATCATCTCAGTCTGAAATGGCCTACCTCATATCTTTAGACTGTGACTCCCTGGATCTGAACTCCTTGGTCATTGCGAACATCCTCCCTGTGCTTACACTGTCCAGTCCATTTAGTATTTGATAGGTTTCTGTGAGATCCCCACCTCGTTCTTTGAAACTCCAGTGAATTTAATCCCAACCAACTCAGTCTGAGCTAGGTCAGCCAAAATGGTATTGAGTGATGGATGAGGATCTGGAGATTGAATGACTTCCTCCTGCTCTTTTATTCTTTTGTACTTTCATCCAACACTGGCTAATCCCTGTGCACAGTGATTAAGAACATCCCGGGGTTCACTACAGAGTGGTACATCAGAATACAATAGCTAAGGCCCTGGGATCTCAGGACCCTGCTGTACTTGTGTTAGAGGTGGGGCCACAGTGCACAATAATCAGATCATTAAATGGAGTGGGTGAGGTGAGCACAACCTAAATACAAAGTGATCTTAGAGCATAAAAACAGCACGCCATTAGAGTCTGCCCTGGGAGCTGCTTCCTGCATGTTGGCTCTTACCTCTGCTATAAGGGAAGATGCTGACTGGTGAGTACTGGGAAGTTTTTCTGCTATTCTAATGGTAATAAGGAGCTTTTTAATGTTGGAGGATGGCAGGTCAGCTCGGCCAAGCGCAGAATGTGTGGAAATTGTGGACGCGCCATGTGTCCCAGGGCAACGCATGTGCACCAAGTCTCACCAGCTGCACAAAATGGAGCCCTTGGTTTCAGAACTTGGGTGGGAGTTTGAATCACTTCGTACACCCAGGAGATAGAAGACCACATGGAGAACAAGCTTAAGGAGGCAGTCACACCACAGATTAAAAAAACATAGTCAGTTAGAGAATGGACAGGCATTCCAAGAGAAGCAGACAGGCAGTGCAGGACTCCCCTGAGACTTATTAATTTCGTTCTAGACACTGATTAGCCCCTCAAGAAACTGTAGGCAAAATCCAGTCAGTGGCATCATGGGTAATTAGGCTGTGGCCTATGGTTATGGAGGAGGAAGAGGAAAGGAGGAACAACAGAGGCAAGATTCCACAGGCAAGAAATCAGACAAGCATTTTTGCACTTGTCATCATGACTCCAGGGCAATGCCAAAATATTGTGGAGTGGCTGTGACCATTCCTCTGGGGAAGAGAGTTCAGTCAGAAGTCGTGGTCCACCTTAGTACCAATGACTCAGGTAGGAGCGGGGCTGAGCTCCTGAAAGCAGATTTCAGGGAGCAAGGTGGGAGATTGAAAGGCAAGGCATCAAAAGCAGCAATCCCAGGATTACGCCCCCTCCCCCCCGCCCCCCCAGTCCAAGGGGTGCTAGTGAGCATTGTAGTGGGAGAACTAAGCATCTGAACACAGGGCTGGAAAACTGCTGGAGGAGGTTGGGCTTCTGATTTCTGGGCCATTGGGACTGGTTCTGGGGAAGGTTGGACCTGTACAATCGGGTCAGTCATCATGTGAACAGGAACAGGATAAATATCCGTGCAGGGGGATTTTGATGCTGCTGGGGAGGGCTTAAACTAGTTTGAGAGTGGGAAAAAGAGGGCAAATTCAGAACAGGGAAATAGGAGGCAGAAACTTAATGAGTGACTATGAACATCAGAGGAAGTAGAGGTTAAAAATATAAAAATGTAAAAATGTCACAACATGACATCACTGATATAATGGAAACTATTGCTTAAAGAAGGGAAGGATGGCAACTCAACATCCCTGGAGATAGTGTTTTCAGCAGGATAGAGAGGGGTAACAAAAGGTTAGTACAGCATTATTGGTTAAAAAGTCAATGTCAATGTAGAGGAGGGATAATATATGAAACAAAACAACAAACGACAGAATCGGTCAGAGGTTTATAGAAGGGAAATTGTGCTTGACAAATCTACCAAACCTTTTCGAGAATGTAACTAGTGCAGAAAGAAACATAAAACCATAGAATCCCTAAGTTCCTCACAGCGCCAGAGACCCGGGTTCAATTCCCGCCTCAGGCGACTGACTGTGTGGAGTTTGCACATTCTCCCCGTGTCTGCGTGGGTTTCCTCCGGGTGCTCCGGTTTCCTCCCACACTCCAAAAATGTGCAGGTTAGGTGAATTAGCCATGCTAAATTGGCTGTAGTGTTAGGTGCAGGGGTAAATGTAGGGGAATGGGTCTGGGTGGGTGCGCTTCGGTGGTTCGGTGTGGACCTGTTGGGCCGAAGGGCCTGTTTCCACACTGTAAAGTAATCTAATCTAATCTAATCTAATCTAGGCCATTAAGCCCAACAAATCCACACCAAGCCTCCAAAGAGTATCCCACCCAGACCCATTCCCCCACCCTACAACCCTACATTTACTCCTGACTAATGCACCTAACCTACACACCCCTGAACACTATGGGCACTTTAGCATGGCCAGTTCACCTAATCTGCACATCTTTGGCCAAGGGGAGCTAGTGGATGTGGTTTACCTGGACTTTCAACAGGCTTTCAGTAATGTCCCACATAAGAGATTGGCAAGTAAACATAAAGCACATGGGGTTGGGGGTGGTGTACTGACATGGACTGCCGACTGGTTAGCAGACAGGAAACAAAGAGCAGGAATAATCAGTTCATTTTCTGAGTGCTAGTGGCACAGTGGCTAAGTGGTTAGCTCTGATATCTCTCAGAGCCAGGGTTCTGGATTCGACTCCAGCCTCAGGAAACTGTCTGAATGGGGTTTGCACATTTTCCCTGTATCCCCAGAGTGGGTTTCCTCCCACAGTCCAAAGATGTGTAGATTGGGTGCATTGGCCATGCTAAAGTGCCCAAGGATGTGCAGGTTAGGTGGATTAGTTATGGGAAATGCAGGGTTGCAGAAATGGAGTGGGACTGGGTCGTGTGCTCTTCAGAGGGTTGGTGTGACTCAGTGGGCCGAATGGCCTGCTTCAGCACTGTAGGGATTCTATGATGGTATGAACAGGTCAAGACAGAGTTAAATGTAATTCTGAGGGATAAAGGGATGAAAGGGAATGATTTGGGGAGAATGTGGGAACAAGGCACTGAGATGGAAAAGAAGGGCTGAATGGCCTGCTCCTGCTTCTGTTTCCTATGAGGTCATTTGGGTTGAGCTCAACAGTTAAAAAAAAGGGGCAACTGCACTGTAGACCCCCAAATAGTGGGAGAGAAGTAGAGGAGTAAATGATCAGGCAAATTTCTGACTGGAAAAGTCATAGGGCAATTATAGTTGGAGACTTCAACAACCTAAATATCAGTTGGAAGACAGACAGTACGAGGGCACAGAGGGCTCACAATTCTTGAACTTCATTTAAGAGAATGTTTTGATTAACGTGTAACAAATGACAGAGAGAAAAAAAATCAGATGTAGTTTTAGGAAACAAAGCTGAGCAGCTGGCCATTTCAGCAACAGTGATCATAATTTAGCTTCAGTATAGAAAGAGACAAAGATAGTAGAGGAGCAAAGGGCCTAAACGAGGGAAGGCAAACTTTCCAAAGCTGAGAGATGATCTGGCAAAAGTGGACTGACTACAGCTAAAGTGCATCGTCACTAAAGTCACGTCAGCACAAAGTAAAAGGGTGGTGCTACCACCTCTGAAATCCCCTGGTTATCTTGAAGCTTATAGCGTGAAATAAAGCAGTAAAACAGCAGCGACAATCTCAAACATCCAGTATGTTAGGAAGCTTGGTGGAGTCTAGAAAGGGGTGAGGTGAAAAAGGGAATGAGGAAAGCAAAGAGAGGCGATGAAAAGTGTTGACCATACTGAGGAAAAGCTAAGGAAAATCCAAAGATATGTTTAAGAATTAAGTTGATGAATAAGGTAAAGGTTGGGGCCTATCAGATGTATCCGATAACAAGTAAATGGATGCAGAAGATGTGGGTAGGTCTCTGAATAAGTATTTTGTTTCTGTCTTCACAAAGAAGAGGGTTGATGCCAACATTCAGTTAAAGAGGAGGAAGTAATATAAGGAGAATAAGAAGGGAAATACAGGGGGGATCTGACCTCCTTCAAGGTGGATAAATACCAAGGCCAGATAAACTGTATCTCAGGCAGTTAAAGGAAACTGGGGAGGAAATAACTGATACTCTGAGAATCATTTTCCAATTTGTACTGGATACAAATGAGATGATTGGAGGTCCACAACTGTTTTACCATGTTACAAAAAGGGTGAGAGGATAGGCCAGTGATAGGATTAGCTTTTATTTGGAGAGACACAGATTAATCAGAATAGTCAGCACGGTTTTGTTTAAGGACTGTTCATGTCTTACTAAATTATTTGAATTATTTGAGAAGTTAACAGGGAGGTGGTTAGGCCACTTTTGGAATATTGCATGCAATTCTGGTCTCCCTCCTATAGAAAGGATGTTGTGAAACTTGAAAGGATTCAGAAAAGTTTTACAAGGATATTGCCAGGGTTGGAGGATTTGAGCTATGGAATAGGCTGGGACTGTTTTCCCTGGAGTGTCGGAGGCTGAGGGACAGCCTTATAGAGGTTTTTAAAATCGTGAGGGGCATGAATAGGATAAACAGACAAAGTCTCTTCCCTGGGGTGGGGGAGTCCAGAACTAAAGGACGTAGGTTTAGGGAGAGAGGGGAAAGATATAAAAGAGACCTAAGGGGCGACTTCTTCATGCATAGGGTGGTACGTGTATGGAATGAGCTGCCAGAGGAAGTGGTGGAGGCTGGGGCAATTACAGTATTTAAAAAGCATCTGGCTGGGTTGGGTTTGGAGGGATAAGGGCCAAGTGCTGGCAAATGAGGCTAATTTAGGATATCTGTTCTCATGGACAAGTTGGACCAAAGGGTGTGTTTCTGTGCTGTACGTCTCAATGACTCTAATTATTGAGGGCAGTGCAGCGGATTTTGTCTGGCTGGATTTTAGTAAGGCATTTAATAAACACCCACATGACTGACTGGTTAGAGAAATTAAAGCCCATAGGGTACAGGGGAATGTGGTGTCAGTGACAGGAAGTAAAAGGTCGATGAATGTTTTTGCAAATGGAAAGCAGTTTTCCATGATGTTCCACAGGTTCCCATAGGGTTTTCCGGTGTTTGTAGGAGACACCTACAACTCTTCCTTAAATGTGGGAGGTGTGACTGGTGAATATGCAGATAGAGGGAAGACCTGCTGCCCCTAACGAATAGGTCAATGATTGGGGGCATAGATTTAAGGTAATTGGCTGAAGGGTTAGAGGGATGTGAAGCCGAGGGTGGTGGGGATCTGCAGTTCACTGCCCAGTTTGCTGGTTACGGCTCTGGGGATCAGACTCTGTGCCTCAGTGGGTCACACCTGAAGGAATTTCCCTGTGACAGTGCACCCTTTCTGAGGAGGGGAATTGTGGAGGGAAGGTTGAGAAGGACAAAGGGTGTCAACTGATCAATTGCTTACCTTGACATTGTGTAGTTGTGTTTCCAAGACTCAGATACATGCTTTTGAATGTATTGACCATATATATTCAATAGATTCATGTTCCAACGTTCCCGAGGGCAGGGTTCAGCTGTGTGGAGAGAATGAGGTTGTTTCTGATTTGTCAGTCAGTAAGCTGGCAGAGCGTGGTTTGTCTGGGTATCCACCGTGACTTGTGGAATTCAGGATAGAGCTGTGCAGTCTGTCATTAAAATGCATTCCACATGAGGAGCACTTTTCATCCTTTGCATCTCAAATCTATTAGGAGAGCTCAAAAAGGCACTTATATTAATCTGAGACATTGTTGCTTCTGAAGTCTCGGTCTGAGGCCAGCTGCACCTTGGTTAATGCATGAGTGAAATGCAACTTGTGTGAAGTGAGGGGATTTCCTTTGGTGTATGTACCAGTGGTTTGGTTTGTGTGTGTGTATGAGAGGTAATGTATGTGGGTGTCCAGAATGTGCCAAAACCCTGTCATTGCATTTTCCAATAGGGTAGCATCAAATATGCAAATACAGGAGATTACCTCAGTCCCTGACTGAATTGTTCAAATCATCGCTTTACATTCACTGCATTCATTTTATTTACCTTGCAAACAAAGGCCTGCCCATGAGATTATCACATCTACATTGTGTATTTGACACATCATGGAGATATACAGTAATGAAAAAGTTTCTTGTTAACTCGATTTTAAGGAGCATAATTTTAAATGGATTTCTGAACTGTGGGCATCACCAACAAGGTCAGCTTTTAATGTCCATCCCTAATTGCTTCAGAACTGAGTAGCTTGCTGGGCCATTTCAGAAGGTAGTTAAGAGTCAATTACATTGCCATGGCTGTAGTCACATGCAGGCTAAACCAGGTAAGGACTAGAATCCCAACTGTGTGGAAACAGGCCCTTTAACCCAACAAGTCCACACTGACCCTCTGAAGAGTAACCCACCCAGACCCATTCCCCTATCTGAATATCCTATATTTATCCCTGACTAATGCACCTAACCTACACATCCCTGAACACTATGGGCAATTTAACATGGCCAATTCACCTGGCCTGCACATCTTTGGATTGTGGGAGGGAACTAGAGCACCCAGAGTAAACCCATGCAGACACTGGGAGAATGTGCAAACTCCACACAGACAGTCATGCGAGGCTGGAATCGAACCCGGGTCCCTGGCAGCAGTGCTAACCACTGAGACACTGTGCTGCCTAGAGCCAGTGTGCCACCCTAGGAGGACAGATTTCCACCTTAAAGGGGCATGAATGAATCAGATCAATTTTTATTGCAGGCAATGATAGTTTCACAGTCATTAGCATTCAACACTGGATCTTATTTAAGTTGCAGTGGACACTCTGCTGCCTAGAGCTAGTGTGCCACCCTAGGAGGACACATTTCAACCTTAAAGGGGCATGAATGAATCAGATCAATTTTTATTGCAGGCAATGATAGTTTCACAGTCATTAGCATTCAACACTGGATCTTATTTAAGTTGCAGTGGTATTTGAACCCACCTCCACTGGAGCATTCTGCTGGGAGACAATCTGGGAGAAAGTAACACATCTGGAGGATTTTGGATATGGAGGCCCAGCTCAAAGGCAAGGTCCCAGTTAATAAATAAAACTTCTAGGAGCCTTGCCTGACACCTGATTCGCTTGAGAGAGGCACAAAAGGTTGGGACAACTTTTGTAAAGGCTCATTGGGGAAAGGCAACCATTTAAGGCTCTCCCATGACAGTATGAGAGGGGAACAGTGGCTCAGTTGTTAGCACTGCTGCTTCACAGCTCCAGGAATATACATGGATTCAATACCATCCTCAAGCGACTGTCTGTGTGGAGTTTGCACATTCTCCTCGTGTCTGTGTGAGTTTCTTCTGGGTGCTCTGGTTTCCTCCCACTACCCAATGATGTGTAATTTAGGTGCATTGACAATGCTAGGGATATGCAGGTTCATTGGATTAGCCACGGGAGATGTCGGGTTATGGGGGTGAGGTGAGTCTTGGTGGGATGCTTTTTGGAGGGTCAGTGTAGACTCAGTGGGCCAAACAGCCTGCTTCCACACTATAGGAATTGTATTAAAAATATATATATATGGTTGGGTTCCAATGTGTGTAGATATTCTCAGACTTTTTCACATAAAGTGCCAATATATACTGAATATAACCTGTAATGACAAACATAGTCAAGCACCTGAATTGAAAGAAATTAATCTTTACGCAGGGTCAAATTTAACTGCTCTGTAATGTACTTTTACAAATTATATGAATAAATTTATTTTTGGGAAGGAGAAATATAAGCTTTAGTTTAATGTAATGAGTGGGCTAGAGAGATGAAGAAAGAATATGGCTGGTGTCTGGGCTCAGATGCACAGCTTATTGACTCTGAACTTCACTTTATAACTAAAGCAAAAAACACTGACCAATAAAGGAAAGCATACCAAATGTCTACTTCACTATCCTATCTACCTGCGACTCCACTTTCAAGGAGCTATGAATTGCACTCCAAGGTCTCTTTGTTTAGCAATATTCTCCAGGACCTTCCCTTTAAGTGTATAAATCCTGCCCTGATTTGCAAAGAAAGAAATTGATTAATTTTACTCAGTTTTAGGCTGTTTCCTTAGGCTCAGGTGCCAGAGTAACACAGTGAATAGAACCAAACCTCATATTTACAAAGTGTCTTTCACATCTATAGTACAGGCTGAAGCACTTTGCATCCAATTAATAACCGTTGAATTGTAGCCAAACACTGGAGCCAAGTTATGCACAGTAAAATCTTGCAAAATATTAACAATACAAATTAAATGTTGGCTTGTTCATGGTGACTGAGCACTCAGCATTATCCAGGGTTGCAATGTCGAGTCTCTGTGATCGTCTTTGGGAACGTTCCCATCCACATCTGGGGGCCATGTTTAAATAGATTCCTGCTTTACCCCTTAACTCCTGGTGTCATTGGGCCACACATACTTTCCTCAACATCCTGATTTCTTTTTTCCATCACATCAAGGGATGTGAGTGACACTCACTTGGCCAGCATTTATTGCCCCTCGATAATTGCCCTGAAACTGAATTTGATGGCTAGGCTATTTCAGAAGACAATTTTTACAAAAAATCCACCATATTGATGTCGGTCTGGAGTCACATATAGAGTCACAGAGATATACAACATGGAAACATACTCGTTAATCCAAATGGGCCTACTTGGCCCATTTCCCTTTGAACCCTTCATATTCATATACCCATCCAGGTGCCTTTTAAATGCTGTAATTGTACAGATGAGACCAATTAGCGATGACAGATTTCCTTCCCTAAAAGATATTAGTGAACCATATGGGTTTTTACAACAATTGACAATGTTTACAGATTGTCATCAGGCCAGTTTCTTTTATATTTAGACTGCTCTTAGATACCACTGAACATCATTTTCCCACATCTCCAAACCACCATGGTTTTCTTTTCATCTATTAACCACTGGCAGCGTTTTCCAAGTTGTTAATTTATGTGCAAAACCTGTTAATGGCCATGTAAACCATCAAAGGTGGGAGAGGGGGGAAGGGGCAAAATCAAAATGGAGATGGAAGGAGAGATAAAGCGTTGTATCTCGAGTGGTGTTACTTCTCTCTAAAGGGATCGAGAGTATTCTGGATACTGGGTGACCCCTGTCCCATGAGACCCTGTCATCATCATATTTGTGGAGGTGGGGCAGACAGTTTGTAGCTATTATTCCCCCACCAAGGCCATTTTCTCATTCCTAATATCTTTATTGAATTCATCTGCCAAAGTAGGATTTAAATATATGTCCCCAGAATATTAGACTTGCAATTCAGAGCCTGATAAGGCAGCTTGTATACAACAGGAATTTATAAACACCTAGGTTTGCCCTCACCTGGAGTATTGCATTCAGTTGCAGGTCCTGCACTTTAGAGTCATAAAGATATCATAGAGTCACACAGTACAGAAATAGACCCTTTGGTCCACCCAGTCCATGCTGATCGTGTTCCCAAACTAAATTAGTCTCACCTGCCTGTGCTTGGCTTATATCCCTTCAACCTTTAGAACATAGAACATAGAACATTACAGCGCAGTACAGGCCCTTCGGCCCTCAATGTTGCGCCGACCTGTCATACCAATCTGAAGCTCATCTAATGTACACTATTCCATGTACGTCCATATGCTTGTCCAATGACAACTTAAATGTACTTAAAGTTGTCTTAATCATGTAGCGTCTTTTAAGTGTTGTGAGTGTACCTGCATCCATCACTTCTTCTGGAAGTTCATTCCACACATGAGCCATTCTCTGTGTAAAACGTTGCTCCTTTTTAAACCTTTCTCCTCTCACCTTAAAAATATGTCCCCTAGCCTTGAACTCTCCCACCTTAAGGAAAAGACTTAAAACCATTCACCTTAACTATGACCCACATGATATTATAAACTTCTCTTAGGTCATTCTTCAGCCTCCTATGCTCCACTGAATAAAATGTCCCAAACTTTCTTTAGAACTCAAACCCTCAATCCTGACAACCCTCTGGTACATCTTTTCTGAACCCTCTCCAGTTTAATAAGATCCTTCCTATGACAGGGCAAAGATACAAAAGGGAGAAAGTGAGGGTTGCAGATGCTGGAGATTAGAGCTGAAAATGTGTTGCTGGAAAAGCGCAGCAGGTCAGGCAGCATCCAAGGAACAGGAGATACAACGATACAAAAGGGACCTGGGTGAGTTATGTGTGGAAACTGGATGAGTTGATATCGATCTCATCAAGTTAAAAGGAGAATTGAAAACCATGAATGTTATGTGAGAGGATGCTATTTCCACTGGCAGAAATGTTAATACTGAAGTTAATACATTTAATGTCAAGTCACAAAAAAAACTATCACCTTATGAAGGAGCGTCGCTCCGAAAGCTAGTGTGCTTCCAATTAAACCTGTTGGACTATAACCTGGTGTTGTGTGATTTTTAGCAAAAAAAAACAAGGAAGTGAAACGAGGAGGTTTTTTTCCAAACTGTTGTGCCCTGGAACGTTGCTGGATTGTGGAAGCAGATTCAATCTTAACATTGACAAGAGAATTAGGAAAAACAAATAAGTGGAAACTGTTGCCATGTGGGAAAAGGGTAGGGGTACAGAATGAATTAGGTGGGCAGAACATGCTCCCTTTCTATAAGTCTTGTGTCAGTTCCACTGACTCACAGGCGGCCAAATCGACCCTAGACTTCATGGCGAAGCTTATTCAGCAGTTTATCATTGTTGGTGTTAAACTTTTGACCTTAAAAATGTGTTGCTGGGAAAGCGCAGCAGGTCAGGCAGCATCAGAGGAGCAGGAGAATCGACGTTTCGGGCATAAGCCCTTCTTCAGGAAAGAAGCTCTGATCTCCAGCAGTCCTCACTTTCTCCTAGTTCAACTTTTGACATCTCGCATGGGAAATTCTGTGTTGCCCTTGCTTTGTCAATGAGGCAGTGGTTTGCTCTGCACTGGTGGGATTTGGTCATCCTGCTGGGGTTTTATTTCACCCCTCCATGGCTCCGGGACAAGATTCCGCTGTTGATGTGGGGAGATGTGACGGGAGGTTGTGGTTCATCTCTCAGCTCTGTGAACCCTCCAACTCGGAACCTCACGCCCAGCACACTTCACAGCTCCTGCTCCAGCTAACCAGAAACGCAAGATGTAAACCAAAGAAACACACGTGACATAGAAAGCGAAAGGTAAAACGGACACAGAGGAACATAAGTATTGTACTGTCTCATTAAAATCCACGACAGAGCAGGATCTCTTGTCAAATACCGTTTAGTAAAATTCCTCAACATTTTCCCCTGAGGTGTTGTGGGGAGGTGAGCAGTGGCCTAACAAAGCCGGAGTGGAATCCAACCCTGGGCAAATAAAATCTGGAGTAGAAAGCGAATTGATAGAACAACCATGCATTTTTGTCAATATTTATAAAAACCTATCAGGTTCACCAGTAACCTTCAGGGAAAGAAATTTATCATCCTTCCCCCGTTATCCTTGCCACCCACAGCAGTGTGGTCGACTTTTAAGACCCTCTGGACAATTAGGAATGGGCTGGCCAAGCCAGTGATAGCCACACCCCATGAGTGAATAATAAAGTATTGTGTGCAGCCTTAATTTGTTTTAAAATGTCCTTTAAAGTGTGTTTTTATTTCCTCTCCCAACTCCTCACCTCCACAAAGTGGAATGACATCGTCTGAGGAGCTAGTGGATGCAGGTCTAGTGCAATTGTAGAAAGTGTAGCGAATGCAGGCCAGGGTGTGGTATGGGAGGGTGAGCAGCAGGAACGGCATAGCACTTTCAAAGGGCGGCTAGTTACACAATGGGCCGAACAGTCGCTTCAGCCGCTGGTTGTCAGCCTTGGGGATGTGGAACTGGCTGTCGGTAGGGCGTTGGTGTCACCTACAGATGGGGATGGTGATAAAAGGGGGAAGTGAAAGGCTTCAATAACATCTCCCCACTTTCACAGCAGCTAGAAGAAACAAAGAGTTACATGTTGGGAGGAAGGGGCGTGCGTTTTGAAAGCAAGTGCTTTAAGAGTGGCAAATATAATTTGTTCTGCTAAGAGGAATGGGAGATTTCCAGGTCCATTAATATTTGAATATTATCTCGTGGCTCTCAATTCAGAGAAAACCCGTACTCACTTCGCATTAGGTTTGTCTGGATGTTTTTAAAAGCTTATTATTTTCAGTCCATTTACAAAACGGGACAGCCGAGTGAAAGAGTACATGACTGGCAGCGGCTAATTTGGAGCAAAAGTTTAGAAATCGGTTGATTTTCTGCCGCCTTGACTGAGATGGTGGAGGCAGAGTTCTCATTTCCTTTTCGGTGATATTAGCCCGTTTCAGTTTGCTCTGAAGTGTGCAAAGAACAAAATCTCCCCGCAATCTCCTGCCTCCGATGCAAAACATCAACAACCACCAACGGGATTCCGTTTTCAGGTCGAAAATATCGTTCTTAGCTCTTTTTTCGCTGTGGGACTCCGAACCCTTTGCATCCTTATCATCTTTACTGACCAGCGATATGTTGTTTCTAACGAACCGAAATGCCCAACTGACTCAACGGCTATAATATGTTTGCCGATTAAAGAGCAAAAAACACCTCCCAAGGGAGACCGTTCCGCCCGTCGCGCTGGTTCTATGAGCGTGCTGCCCAGCTCTAAGTTTCGATGTTCCTTCTGTGATGTGGAGGGACCGGTGTGGGACTGGGGTGGATAAAGTCAGAAGTCACACAACACCCGGTTCTAGCTTTCGGAAAACTGGTCACTTCAAATAAACCTTTTGTCGTGTGACTTTTGACTGTTTCTATGGTTTAGCGAATTTCATTACCATGAAGTTGCCTTGAGCGGTTAGAGTGACACCTTTACTCTCAAATGAGCTCTCATTTTAAAATAAACACAAAAACGCAGCGGTTTGAAATTCATCCAGTTCCTTTATATTTACATAATACAAATAACTTTTATTACAAAATATTATATACATTTACTTCAAGATCAAGTCAGATAAAATACAATTATTAACTACAAGACATCTAGCCTTGTCTAGTGTAACTCTGAGATGGGACAGACATTGCGTGTGAGCTATTGCACCTCAGTTACTGTGGGATCTATCTGTGCTCTTCACCGGATTGAGGGTGGGGCGGGGGGAGAGGGGGAGGGGGGGAGGGAGAAAGGAGACCTTCACCCGGCTTTCGTCGGACAGAAAAACGCAACATTCACTCGGACCCATCGGCGGGTCCACAACTCAAAAATTCAAAAAAAAAAAGCGGACACAATTATAACAAAGATATTGATTCGATTCGAGGCTTGCTGAGTACAAGGCTGCAACTGTGAGCAGTGTTAACTTAGCCGCGTTCCGTACATCGACTGAATTCTCTCAGTTACTAGAAAGCGCCCAGAAACAGACTCCGGCAACTTTCTCTGTGTAACCTCGTCCCGTGTTCAATCTTCTTATAAAACAAAAGGCAGGATTTGTTTTGTCTGGCATCGAACACAAACATAGCGCCAATGTAAACTGTATACATTTGACCCTGTCACTAAAATCATTCTTTCACGCAGTGAGTCAAGGGACACTAATTTTCATAACCAGTTACTGTGTCCAGTCTCCTTAGGCTGGAGTTGCTCCATCCCCTTGTCTCTCCATCGCCTGTTACAATTCGCCCACTGTCTTTGGTATCTTCCTTCGCTGCCCATGTACCAGGGCGGTAGTTCCAGCTACATTTCCCCAATCATCCTTGGTATTTTATTAAATAATTGTCTTTGGTTTTGAGAAACAGTTTTTGTTTGAAAACATTCTACCATTGTTATAGGAAGTCTTGTGTGTGTGTGAGAGAGAGAGAGGGGCTTTGCTTGGTCAGATGTGTCTCTTCATGTGCAGGGCTAGGTGGTCTGATCTGGAAAACGCTCTCTCGCACATATGACACTGAAAAGGTCGGTGGCCGGTGTGTTTGCGGTAGTGACGGGTCAACTCGTCGGAACGGGCGAATTTCCAGCCGCATCCATCCCAGGTACAGTGATATGGCTTCTCACCTAGAGAGGGAGGGAGAGCAACAAAACCTGGTCAATATCCCATCCAACACTCAGGGACTTACAACGTCGTTTAAACATCAAAATTGCTCGTCTTTAAAGAGCAAATTAAACGCGAACAACGACTCAACCCGTTGGCTGGGGGGACGCGACCGGCGCCACAGCAATGCAGCTCTGCAGAAGTTTTAAAAACGCAGATCGAATTTCCGAAAGCAGGAGCTGGCTGCTGCTTACCTGTGTGTGTCCGGAGGTGTGCCTTCAGGTGTGAGCTCTTGGTGTAGGTCTTGCCACATCCCGCGTAGCTGCAGGTGTGGGTGGCTGTCCTCTTCCTGGGCCAGGAGCGCCGCCCTCTCTTGGGCTTGTTGTCCAGCAGTTCGAGAGGGGACGACGGCGGAGTCAGCATCACCCTCTGAGCCGGGGAAGGCTGCAGGGGCACCGGGTCATCGAACAGGCCGTACTGGTTGGGGTAGTGGAGGTGCTGGTGGGCGAACGGGTAGCTGGCTTGGTATAGCATCCTGTTGGGGTGGCAGAGAGGAGGAGGGGGCTGCTGCTGCTGCTGCTGCTGCTGCTGGCAATCTCCGGAGTTCATCAGGTCTCCGGGGCTGAGGGGGGGTGTCACACTGCCCCCGGCCAGCGGGGAACTCCCCAGGCGCTGCTGCTGCTCGCCATATGCCACTAGGCAAGAGGCCGTGTCCTCCCGTTTGACCCGCAGGCAGGCCGCCTCTGGCTCCATGCTCACTCCCCCGTGCCCATAACCATCCAGAGCCGCCTCCCTCTTGGCCGGTTTGACTAACTCTTCGCTGGGGTAGACCGGGGTGAGCAGGAAGCGGCCCTGCACCGCGCTGTAGTCCGTGTCCGAGCGCATCAGCTCGGCCATCATACTGTAGGCAGGAGGCTCTCCAGTCTCGGGCGCGCTGTACACCGGACAGTTAGTCTTCTCATAGAAAGGGTTGACATCTCCTCCTCCTCCAGACAGAGTGTAGTCCGCTCCCCCGGCAGGCTCAGTGGTCATGGTGTTGGACAGAATAAAATCCACATCCAGCAAGCTCAGGTCATCATCTGTGTCGCTGGCCCGCGTGAAATTCTCCAAATATTGTATAAAATCCGTCATGGGGCAGTGATTCTGAGGCTGCTTGAGTCCCGGCTCGTTTTTCCATTTCTGTGCAAGGAAGAAATTGACAAGAAAAAAAAAAGCACAATGATTATCAGACTCATCTCGCAAATACAAAGTTAAAATAAATCTGAAACACGTTCACGAAAATCCCTGCGCTTCAAGACAGGTGTCTGCCTGCATCATTTGTGAGAAAAGTTGTAGAAGTCTCCTTACGTTGCAGAAGTCCTGCCTGTCCCAGGTCTTGGGGGCTGTGAATGTGGAAATGGACGGCAGGATGGTGCCGCTCAATGCCATGTCTGCCTGTCGGAGCTGGTTGACTTCAGCAGGAGAAGCTTTGCATGGAAAAAAGCGGGGCTGCCCGGCTGCTACTCGTTTGCAGAACAAGAGTCTCCAAAAGTTCTAGCAGAGGGGACTGTGAGCTCGGATTAAGTACAGTACTGGTTTGAAGTTGTGCAGCGGGAGCCTGCGATTGGTAGGATATCAGCAAGTTAGCCGAGAACTTGAACCAATTGCAGTTGCCTCAGGAAACACGTCCAGGATGAGAACCGTACGCGAGTAAATGGCCTAAATTTAGCAGTAGTATATAAAGCGAGCTGGTCGACAGAGCGAGTGAACCATCTCCAAGCGCCTTCCCCGTTTCTTAAAAGCTGTCAGGGTTTCCTGCGTCTCCATAGGGACGAACCAAACAACACACACACTTCTTACAAAGCATGGACTGACGCCAGCTGACGCAGGAGCTATCCAGAGAGCCGAGGGTTTTTTTTTCTCTCTCTCTCTGCATCACGCCCACACCCAGTGTTAGAATGCAAAGAGGGAAGAATGTATGAATCAAAAAGCGAGAGTCCTCCCCCCCCCCCCCCCCCCAAACAATACTCCACTCCAGGCTGTTTGTAAATAAACTGGTGTGGCAGCTCACACACACACACACGAGTCTAATCGTGTTTTTCTTTGTTTAAAACAGACTATTGGAATAAATGGGAGAGGGGGGGGGGGGGGGGGTGTTCCAGTCTGCAAACGCATCTCAGACACAACAGCGAGTGCAGGGAATCCCGCTCGGACTCCCAATGTAAACCCAGGTGGAATTCTGCTGCTTATCCCTGGGTTTGTTTTAATTTCTGTCTCTTTGGATCGATCCTCCAAGCACACAAAAAAAGTTCGATTTTTTTTTGTGTAATATGCGGTGCCTGGTTATGGTTAACTGAACGGCTCCGAACATGTTCGGGGGTCTCTTCAATTTGTATCCATTGCTGTGACAGAGCGTCTCAGTATTGAACAGAAATCTAGAAGAAGATTTAATATTACATTTCATCTGCAGGGGGCGCCTCCCATCTATTTCCAGGTAGAGATCAGCACAGCTTTCTTCATTATTCTGCCTCATCTTCACACACTCTTTAGTCACACATACATTCTCACATTAACATATCTTCTCACACGCTGTCACACACACATGCACATTCTTAACCACAAACACACACACACACACTCTCTTTACAGACACACATATTCAGCATCAGAGGCTGGGTATTCTCTGGAAAGTAACTCACCACCTGACTCCCCGATATCTGTCCGTCACCTACAAAAGCAGAAGTCAGGAGTGCGATGGAATATCCCACACTTGCCTGGATGGGGACATTTCATGAAGCTCGACACCACAAAGCGACCTGCTTAACTAGCACCAGATTTATCTCTTTTAATGTTCAACCCCACCACTGTTAATGCAGCAGGTTACTGCTGAGTGTACCATCTTCAAGGCATATTACAGGAGCCGAACAACGCCACTTGGACACCACCTTCCAAACAAGTCACACCCACCACCCTAAATGACAAGAGTAGCAGATACATGGGAATACTACCAACTCGAGGTTCCCCTCCAAGTCACTCACCATCCTGACTTGAAAATATATCGCCGTTCCTTCATATCCTGCTGATATCTACCCATTTCTGGACAGTAGACATTCAAGAAGGCAGCCTACCTTATAGAATAGTGATGGGCAATAATGCTGGTCCAGCCAGTTACACACAAATCCCCAACAAAATAAACAAATAAGAAACAATCTGTCACTAGACACATTCTCTCTCACACACAAATACATTCCGATACACATCCTCTCACACAGCAAGAAGGCATACCTTATAGAATAGTGATGGGCAATAATGCTGGTCCAGCCAGTTACACACAAATCCCCAACAAAATAAACAAATAAGAAACAATCTGTCACTAGACACATTCTCTCTCACACACAAATACATTCCGATACACATCCTCTCACACAGACATACACTCTGATACACATTCTCTCTTTCACACACACACTCTGATACACATTC
>NC_057740.1:362277-370437 GCF_004010195.1 Chiloscyllium plagiosum
TCAAAAAACTCAATTAAGTTTGTGAGACATGATTTCCCATGCACAAAGCCATTGTTGATAATCCGAATCAGTCCTTGCCTTTCCAAATACATGTACATCCTGTCCCTCAGGATTCCCTCCAACAACTTGCCCACCACCGAGGGCAGGCTATAGTTCCCTGGCTTGTCTTTACCACCCTTCTTAAACAGTGGCACCATGTTAGCCAACCTCCAGTCTTCCAGCACCTCACCTGTGACTATCGATGATACAAATATCTCAGCAAGAGGCCCAGCAATCACTTCCCTAGCTTCTCACAGAGTTCTTGGGTACTCGAGCACTGTTGACAGGCAAGGACAGGATTAGAAATCCCTGTGGGGACCCGTTCTTTACACAGAGACAAGGTGGTGCCAGGAGTCACCCAATGGAGCGGGAACAATTGATAGGCCCCCTTCACTGATAGACCTCCCCTCGCTGATATGCCCCCCTCACTGATAGGCCCCCTCACTGAAGTCCATATATATCACATCTACCACTCTGCCCTCATCAATCTTCTTTGTTACTTCATCAAAAAACGTCTCAGGTCACTCCAGAAGCTGGACCCTCTCCATCAGCCTGCCTGCCCCCCACCCCTCAGCCCTGTGGGAGTTCCAGTGGAGGAGGGTGCACATGCCTCTGGGAAGGACGCGCACTGTACGATTGAGCCCAGCAGCCATAAATGCCACCCATGAAACCCAAGGTTGTAAAGTAGGGAGATGAAGATTCAGATTGATGGGTGAGATTTCCCACTGTCGTTCACTGCAGTCTTGGGTTCAAAGCCAGAGTGAACAGAGTCGGCTGTACCCTACAGCCAGTCAGCTTGGGAATTTGGGTTTTAGTAAGTAATCACTCTTCTCAAACATAAACATGTGTGCACGCTTTCTCTCTCTCTTACACACTCACATAATATCGATTTCACACAGAGGCACTTATTCTGAGTCACAATCAATTAGAATGTCAACAGCACAAAAAGGAAGCCATTTGGCCCACTTTGTCTTTGTTGCCTCTTAATAAGAGCAGCTCAGGCCATCTCATTCCTCTTCCTTTCTTTCTTTCCTCTTTACTCTTCAGGGGCCTATCCAGTTTTCATTTTTACCTGACTTCTCCATTCTTGACCAATGCATTCCACATTCAGACACATTTTCACCGGACTGTACAGCTAGGCTTCTGTTTATTGCTCTGACATAAAATTAATGAGTCACTGCAACAAATACAAGATTGAGCAAAAATAATTTCACTAAATCTGCCTGACTGAGAGTACATGATGTATGTCATGTATGTGTATATATGTTTACATCACAGAATCATAGAATCCCTACAGTGTGGAAACAGGCCATTCAGCCCAAGTCCACACCAACCTTCTGAAGAGGAACCCACTCAGACCCATCCCCTTACCCTATTACTCTTCATTTCCCTTGACTAATGCACCTAACCTACACATCTCTGGACACTATGGGCAATTTAGCATGGCCAATTCACTTGACCTGCACATCTTTGGATTGTGGAAAGAAACCGGAGCACCCGGAGGAAACCCACGCAGACACAGGGAGAATGTACAGACTCTACACAGGCAGTCACCTGAGGCTGGAATTGAACCCGGGTCCCTGGCGTGTGATGTAATTGTACGTGTATGCATGTGTATCTGTATAAGTATGTATGTGCGTGTGCATATAAAGTTGGACACTTTCTTTATTTCTTCATTTTTCTGCCTTTATATTGTGAATTTTAATTTATTTTTCTGTGTTTTAAGATGACACTGAAGAGTGGTGAGACTAGACACACTGTATTTTGTAACAAGATACACATGACAGAAATAAATAAAACATCTGAGTCTTCACTAACACTGTTTACTTTCATCTCCGCACCATCCAGTCTGTCTCTGACTCAGCTCAGCTTTTACTGAAACCCTCACTTATATTTTGTCATTCTGAGACTTGACCGTTCTCCCTTCTGCCCTTCATGTTCATAATCTATCCAAAATCTCTGCTGCTGTCACACCCTCTCTTGTTCACCCAACACCCCTGCAATCACTGACTCTTACATAAACAAAGATTTGATTCTAAAATTCTCACCCTTGTTTACAAAAATCTCCATCAGCCCTCCAAGATTTCTGTCTGACTCCTGCCTCCAATTCTGGTCCAGTTAGTGCTTTCAGCTGTCTGGGTCCTAAACATCTCCATCGTACCTTCTTATTATAGATATAGAGTCACAGAGACGTACAGCAGGGAAACAGACCCTTTGATCCAACTCGTCCATGCCGACCAGATATCCCAAACCAATCCAGCCTCATTTACCAGCATTTGGCCCATACCCCTCTAAACCCTTCCTTATTCATGTACCCATCCAGATGACTCTTAAATATTGTAATTGCTCCAGCCTCCACCACTTCCTTTGGCAGCTCATTCCATACACACACCATCCTTTGCTTGAAAAAGTTGTTCCTTAGGAACCTTTTAAATCTTTCCTCTCTCACCCCTTAAACCTATACCCTCTAGTTTTGGACTCCTCTACCCCAGGGAAAAGGCCTTATCTATTTACCCTATCCATGCCCCTCATTTAGATTAGATTACTTACAGTGTGGAAACAGGACCTTCGGCCCAACAAGTCCACAATGACCCGCCAAAGCGCAACCCACCCAGACCCACTCCCCCACATTTACCCCATCACCTAACACTACGGGCAACTTAGCATGGCCAATTCACCTGACTTGCACATCTTTAGACTGTGGGAGGAAACCCAAGTAGAAATGTGCAAGCTCCACACAGTCAGTCTCCTGAGGCGGGAATCGAACCCAGGTCTCCGGCGCTGTGAGGCAGCAGTGCTAACCACAGTGCCACCCATTATGCTCATAATTTTATAAACCTCTATAAGGTCACCCCTCAGCCTCCGACGCTCCAGGGAAAACAGCCCCAGCCTGTTCAGCCTCTCCCTGTAGCTCAAACCCTCCAATCCTGGCAGCATCCTTGTAAATCTTTTCTGAATCCTTTCAAGTTTCACAACATCTTCCCTTAAAAGATACTTCTTTGACCAAGCCTTTATAGGGACGGGCGTCAAACCTTGTTGGATAATATATCTGTGAAATGCCTTGGGACGGTTGATTGTATACAGATTTTTTTTAGATGTATCTTGCTGTATATGTTTCTGTGTGGTCTGTCCCTCTCTGTGAACTGAGTGGAGATATAGATTCAGGTGGAATATAGACTGCATCTAGTCTGGAGAACTTCAAGGCCAGCAGTTGATATCTGGCTTTGAGCCAAAAGTGCAGTTTTCCTTAACGTCAGCTCTGGGCAAACAGAGAAGGAAAATGTTTAGGTCAAAACATTGGTAGCTAGCGAGTAATCAGCTGCGCATGCGAGAAACTAAAACGTTTAGCAATCGTTTGCAAACTTTTAAATGAGTTTTCAGTTCCGTTTGGCAAACCCTGCAGTGCCTGGTCAAAGTGCCAGAGATTGCAGTTGGTATGAGAGACAGTTAAGAACTCAGTGCTCATACCCTGGATTGCATACAGCGGCTGAAAGACTCCCTGTGCCAACTTGCAAAACACTACACTCTGAGTCACCTACCCTTCTTGAAAACTGAATAAAAATGCAAGTCATTCAGGCCCAATGCAACCGTTAGTTTCGATGTATTTTTTTAACAATATTTTTTGCAAAGAGAACGTGCTTGCTTCAGTTTTTCCCTGTGTAAACTTAGCAGATGAAACCGACAGAAAACGGGAAGAGAGATGGGGGTTCGGAAATTAGCTCGATGACAATACGAATATTAGATGTAGTTTAGCAGATTATAATCGGTGCTTCTTTTGGCAGTCAGTATTAACGCTTTGTTTGCCGAGTGGGCCCTCCGCTCACCACATCAGAGCCCAGGCGCCACACTCAGGACTTTGTAAAGTTAGCGATACAATTTCGGCCTGAATGACAATGAGCTTTATCAGGTTTCCTAATAACACACAGCGGGCAGTTAACTGCAGCTGGACGTGACCAGACCCTGTTACATTGTCCACACAAAGCGACTGCCCAGGCTCCACATTCTTACCGTGCCTTTCTGCAGACTCTGTATTGTTTGAGCACAAGTTGCATAGATGTCACTTGGGTAAGCATCTTAATTGTTACATTGTGATGCATGTGCAGCCCTCCCCCATACTATAGAGCCACGTCAAGTTCAGTTCCATCAGCTCAGTGTTTAGAAATTCATTATATTTTCAGTTAAATTCTTTACTGACCCCAGTAAGGCCAGCAGATAAAAAAAAGTTTCAGGGTAAGGGGCAGGAGATTCAGAGGGGATTTGGGGAAAAAAAGTTTTTCCATTCAGAGGATAGAGGGAATCTGGAATTGGCTGTCTGAGAAGGTAGTGGAAACTGGGAACCTCATAATCTTTAAAAAATATTTGGATGAGCAGTTCAAAAATCATTACATTCCAGGAATGGGAAAAGTGCAGGAAATTGGGATGAGCACACCTTTGGTGGGAGCTATGTCAGTACAGACTCAATCAGCCTTTTAGATTAGATTCCTACAGTGTGGAAACAAGCCCTTCAGTCCAACAAGTCCACACTGACCCTCCGAAGAGTAACCCACCCAGACCCGTTTTACTCCAACTAATGCACCTAACACTGTGGGCAATTTAGCATGGCCAATTCACCTGACCTGCACATCTTTGGACTGTGGGAAGAAACTGGAGCACCCGGAGGAAACACACGCAGACACTGGGAGAATGCTCAAACTCAAGGCTGGAATCGAACCTGGGTACCTGGTGCTGTGAGGCAGCAGTGCTAACCACTGAGCCACAGTGCCGCCCCTAATGCGAATTGAAGAAATTGCTGAAAAATCTTAGCAGGTCTGGCAGCACCTGTGGAGAGAAATCAGAGTTAACATTTCAGGTCCATCCTTAATTGCCCTTGAGTAGGTAGTGTTGAACTGCCTTCCTGAACTGCTCCTGTCCTTTGGGTGTAGGGACACCCACAGTACCGTTAAGGGAGGGAATTCCAGGATTTGACTCAGCAGCCTTGAAGGAACGGCATTATATTTCCACGTCAGGATGGTGTGTACATTGGAGGGGTTCGTATTGCCAAGTATCTGCCCCTTGTCCCAGCTGGCAGAGGGTGCACCCTTGAAGGGTACTGTTGAGGGAAGAAGCATTTGAGTCTTGGTAGTGCATCTTGTATATGATACAGGCTGCTGTCATGGAGGAGACTTTGAGAAGCTGCTGAGCTCTCCCTATCTTGTGCATCACCTGATATTGAAATGCTAACCCAGACTAAGATGTCCATGTACCTGGAATGGGAGTAGAACCAGCAACCTTCTGCATGAGTAATCACGAGCCATGACTGTAATTATAAACATTTATGCCCATGTGCCAGGGCTGTGTTTAGCAAACTGAGAAACGCATTACTGGGGACCAGGGATCTGAAACCCAGGATTGCAATTATAGAATCCCTACAGTGTGGGAGCAGGCCATTCAACCCATCAAGTCCATGCTGACCCTCAGAAGAGCATTCCACCGACTACCGTATATTAGTAACCCTGCATTTTCCACGGCCAACCCACCTGACCTGCACATCCTTGGACTATGGGAGGAAACCAGAGCAGTCAGAGGAAACCCACGGGGGGAGAAAGTGCACAATCCATGCAGGAGGCTGGATTCAAACCCGGCTCCCCTGTGAGGCTGCAGTGCTAACCACTGAGTCACAGTGCCTCCCATTATTGGGCAATAGTTATGGAGTTATAGAGATATACAGGAAGGAAATAGACCCTTCGGTCCAAGTCATCCATGCCAACCAGAGATCCTAAATTAACCTAGTCCCATTTGCCAGCACTTGGCCCATATACCTCTCAACCCTTCCTATTCATATACCCATCCAGATGCCTTTAAAATATTGTAATTGTACCAGCCTCCACCACTTCCACTGGCAGCCCATTCCATACACACACCATCTTCTGTGTGAGAAAATTGCCCATTCGGTGATCCTGTGTTGCTTTTAACTTCAGAAATGTAAATGACCAAAGCAAAAAGCTAAAGCTCAGGGGTAGTCTTCGCAAGCCCTCTAACACTGGGGGATAGAATGGTGATCCAACAGCTATGACCTCCCTCAAAACAAAAATGGCCACCACTCAGCTCCAACTGGGCAGACCATGGTTTTAGAACCAAGATGGTGCCAGAGAATGGCGACTTTGTACACTTTTCATTCGAGGCAGGAGCAGGGATAGGCCATCTGGCCCCTCAAGTCTGCTCCGCCATTCAGTAAAATCATGGTTGATCTTTTCGTGGCCTCAGCTGCCCCTACATGCATAGAACATAGAAGAATATAGCGCAGTACAGGCCCTTCGGCCCTCGATGTTGCGCCGATCCAAGCCCACCTAACCTACACTAGCCCACTATCCTCCATATGCCTATCCAATGCCCGCTTAAATGCCCATAATGAGGGAGAGTCCACCACTGCTACTGGCAGGGCATTCCATGAACTTACGACTCGCTGAGTAAAGAACCTACCCCTAACATCTGTCCTATACCTACCCCCCCTTAATTTAAAGCTATGCCCCCTTGTAATAGCTGACTCCATACGTGGAAAAAGATTCGTGCATAGATTTGAACACAGCTTTCAATACATGCTTAACACATCAGCATGAACAGATGCCTGACTATAATGAAACGGAGTATCAGGCTGACTGGTTCATTTTCAGTTTACCAGACTGAGAGAGTCTCTGTGTCGCCGGGATTAGTACTGGGGTATCATCTAATTGCAATATATATTTACGATAACATTTATTCCATTAAAAGTACAGTTAAGAGTCGCAATATACGAGAAGGAACTCGGAGGCTAATAAAGAATATAACTTGATTGAGCAGAAGGTAACAATTTGCACCTGGAGAATAATAAAGGAAAAAACAACTCATCAATTTTATTATTGCTCCTTTAAAAATCATTGTTCCTCTTCTTCACCCTCCCTTTCCTTTTCCATTCTTTCTGCCTGTCTCGTGCTCCCTCTCTTTTCCTTATTGTCTATTACACATCTTGCTCACCCAACCTTCTAGCCCCTCCTCCAGGTCATTTATAAAAATGACAAACAGCAATGGTCCCAAAACAGATCCTTGCGGAACACTGCTAGTGACGGCACTCCAAGATGAACCTTTGCCATCAACTACTACCCTCTGTCTTCTTCCAGCCAGCCTCTCACTATAACCCTTAATTCCTTCCCTGTTCAAAACGTTATCTTTCAAAACATTCAATGAGGAGCCTCAACTACTTCACTGTCCTCTTCTGTTCTGATTCTAATTCTGAATGTAAGGAAACTCCCAGGAGGACAGACAGCTGAAAGAATTTAAGGGTGTCCCTGAATAGGTCACACATCCCTGAGACACGAGAGGAACGGGCTGGTGACGGACTGAAACAGGGAGGGCTTACCGGGGACAACGCGGAGCTCATTGAGAGATACACAGAGATGGAGTGGAGATGTTGGAGGCTGCATTTGAAGCCACCAAAAAGCTGGGACTGGGCAGCCCTTCATGCATGTGCTGCGTTAGGGCGCAGAAAGCCATCAAGTGAGCGGGAAGAGCTGAGCAAGGAAATCCCAGAGTGATTCAAATTGGTGATGTTCAAGAGGCCAGAGCTAAAGAGGAGCAGGGATCCTGGAGGATTGAGGGATTGCCAGAAGTTCTAGAGATAGGGAACGGTGAGGACAAAGAATGAGAAAACAAGAATGAGAATTTTAAAGTAGAGGAGGTGCTTACTCTGGAGTGAGTGTAGGACAGGGAATATGATGGTAGTGTCCCTACCTCTGAACCAGGAGGGCTGGACTGACCTGCCAGAGGTGCGTCATAACATCCTGAAGCAGGTTGATTTGAAATTATCTCGGCTGGGGAGTAAGAAAGGATTTCTGGTTGGGACAGGAAGAGCAGGAATTCAGGTTCTACGTGGGAGGCTGCTGATTGCAATGCCTTCAGATATCATTGTACAACATCCTTAACCAGAGGGGTAAAAACAATGACTGCAGATGCTGGAAACCAGATTCTGGATCGGTGGTGCTGGAAGAGCACAGCAATTCAGGCAGCATCCAAGGAGCTTCGAAATCGACGTTTCGGGCAAAAGCCCTTCATCAGGAATAAAGGCAGAGAGCCTGAAGCGTGGAGAGATAAGCTAGAGGAGGGTGGGGG
>NC_057740.1:371558-387086 GCF_004010195.1 Chiloscyllium plagiosum
CCCCTTTGGTCTGGAGGAATTGGGAGGATTCAAAGGAGAAATTGTTAAGGGTGAGGACTAGTTCGGCCAAACGAATGAGTGTGTCGGTGGAGGGGTACTGTTGGGAACGTCTGGAGAGGAAAAAACTGAGGGCTTGGAGGCCCTGGTCATGGCGGATGGAGGTGTAGAGGGATTGGATATCCATGGTGAAGATGAGGCGTTGGGGGCCGGGGAAACGGAAGTCTTGGAGGAGGTGGAGGGCGTGGGTGGTCTCTCGAACGTATGTGGGGAGTTCCTGGTTTTCGGATGCTGCCTGGACTGCTGTGCTCTTCCAGCACCACTGATCCAGAATCCTTAACCAGAGGTCTGGCTGAGAGCAGAGAGTGGGGAGCAGAGGGCAGAGGATAGTTCTTGTCTGTTTGAGGTCAGCTTTTTTGTCTAACCATTGGGCCTTAAATATCACCCTCACACTTCCCCTCCTCTGGGCTCACTGAAAGAAAGTTTGCTGGATTTTGTGGGGCTGTTCCCCACGATGTCTCTGAGGAAGGTTTCCTTTCAGCCTAGTCCTTGTCTGGGTGATCATTAACTCTCCGTCACTGAAGATGAAGATGTCCCTGTCTAAGTATCCCCAGTTTGATTACTGACTGAACTAACAACTTCTCTAATGAGAATTCATCTAACCACATGTTTTCCTCTCAACGATATTCCTTTTTTATAGTTAATATTAAGAAGGACTTCAATGTTAACTATTAACTTATTTCTTTATTTTTCTACTTATTCTATAAAGGTAATGCTTAACGTTTTAAACTTGTCTTTTTTTAACTATCTAAGTTTTTTGTACCTAGGTACCTTCGTACCTAAGTTGGAACCATGTGTGGTGACATTATACACTTTTCACTGTTCTCCTCTACTTGAGAATGTGATAATAAAACCTAAATCTAAAAATCTTAAGGTCAGAGAGCAGCTGTAGAATCCTCAGAAATCCTGATGCACTGACTCTCTGCAGTAACTCTCCAGGGAAGTCAAAATGATCAGCTGGTGTCTGGAATCAGCAGTGAGTTAGTCACGGACTTGAGATGTTTCCAACTGATTTATCTGGGCAGTCCCCCAGGAAAAGTTCATGGAATTAAAACTTGCTAATTAGAAAACTGACCCCATCAATTACTGACGCTGACCAACCCTGACCCAACATCTGACCTCTACCCTCCTGTTCCCCACTAGACAGTACACGTCAATACCTAATCTCTCCTCCCCATTGTCACCCACCCAGACACCTGAACTCTCTCCTGGATACCTGACTCTCCCACACTCCCACCTGACCCCCTCCCCTCCAACCTGATCTCATATTGACAATTGGTCAGTTTTACACACTCACTCACAGCTGGGATTATACCCCTTCACATACCTACCAGCCAATTCACCTGGTACTCTCCTCCCCATGCCCACTTACCCAGCTACAACATGCCATTACCTGCTTGGCAGACAATGCCCTTGCCTGATTGCCTTATTCATATGCCTCTTCTGCCAAAACCTTTAGGATCTTTAACCTGTCCTTGATAAATGGGATACAACAGTGATTGCCTTAAAGGGGATGGTTTCTGTGGGCTTACTGGACTCCAGCTAAGGGGGTTGGATCTTGCATTGGAAGTCAGACCTGCAAAATCCTTGGGAAAATTCCTAACTAAGCAACTCTTTGTCTGAAATAGGGTTTCTGGCCCAGATCAGAAGATTTGGGTTAAGGACAATGGGATTTTAGGGAAATAAGTGATTTTTAAGGAATGTGTTAAAGGAACAAGGGGGTGTTGGAGAAATGGAGAAATTTACAAGTTTGTATCCAGCTTTCCTGGGACTTTATATCTGAATCCTTCAATCACCCTCCAATCCTTTCGGATGCTGCCTGACCTGCTGTGCTTTTCCAGCAGCATACTCTCAACGCTGAACAGGTCTCTGTGTGACCTCAGTGTTGTCTCTGGCTCTTGAGCTAAGTCTCTGACCTCATAGCCATGCTACCATAAAACCATCTATTCGACCTCAGTGATATTATTAAAGATTCTGATTAAAGTCACAAATGACATCCTGTGTAACTGTGATAAAGGGAAATATTCACCTCTTATCTTGCTCAACCTGACTGTGAATGACCATCGTATTCTGCTGTCATTGTGGCTCAGCTCATTGGGCCTGTTCTCATCTACTTCCTATCTTTAATTGGAGCCAGAGAATCACCCAAATGACTTCTTTTACCCATCATTCTATGCTCCCTCCCGTGTTGCCTCAGTATCTCCCTTTGGTCCCCCTTCACAGAGTCATAGTCATAGAGTCATTCAGCACAGTAACAGACCTTTTGGTCCAACTAGTCCATGCCAACCATGTTCCCAAACTAAACTAGTCCCATCTGCCTGTGCTTGACCCATATACCTCCGAACATTTCCTATCCATGCACTTATGTAAATGTTTTTCAAACATTATAACTGTACCAGCATCTACCACTTCCCCTCCCTGTGTTAAAAGGTTGCCTGTCACTTTCTTTTTAAATCTTTTTTCCTCTCACCTTAAAAAATATGCCTCCTAGTCTTGAAATGCCCCATCCTACAGAAAAGATACCTGCCAGCTCCCTTATCTGTTAATTTTAAAAACCTTGATAAGGTCAAGTCTCAACCTCCCATGCTCCATTAAAAAAAGGGACCGGCCTATCCAGCCGCTCCCTACAAGTCAAATCCTCCATTCCTGGCAATATCCTGGTAAATCTTTTCTGAACCCTCTCCAGATTTTTAATATCCTTCCTATAACAGGACGACCAGGCCTGGATACGGTTATCCAGAAGAGGCCTCAGTCCTATATAACCTTCACATAATGTCCCAACTCCTATACTCAAAAAGATTTGAGCAGTGATGTCTCATATTTCATTTTCATGCTGCCCTTTGGTGCCATCATTTGGAAACAGTATCAGTTACTATACAGACACTGATGGTATGTAATTACCAAACTGCATGCCTAATGTCCAATACTGGAGGAGTAGATATTTTTCTCAGTTTAGTATTGGGAATTAAGGGGCAGCCATTATTTTTGATCAAACACAACTCCCTCTCCATTCCAGCTGCATGTCTTTCCCTGGAGCAGTCTGACCAGTCTCTTTATGATCTCAGTGTTGTATTTGCCTCCTGAGCTGGGTTTCTGACCTCGTATTTAAATTGTCATAAAACAACTTATTTCGACCCTCTGTGACAGTCTGCTCACATTATTGGGCTGCTGGAGTCCTCATGAGTGCCTTTGTCCCCTCCAGACATGACCATTCCAACACACTCCTAGCTGGTGTCTCACATTCTACCCTTCACATACTCGAGATGAGCCAAACCACTGTGTCCAGAACACGCAACAAGATCTGTTCACCGACCACTCTCGTGATCTACACTGACACCTGGTCAAGCGATACATTGCTTTTAAAGAATGTAATTCTTGTTTTCAAAATCAGGGTGGCACAGTGGCTCAGTGGTTAGCACTGCTGCCTCACAGCACCAGGTTAGGATTCCAGCCTCGGGTGACTGTCTGTGTGGAGTTTGCACATTCTCCCCGTGTCTGTGTGGGTTTCTTCCAGGTGCTCTGCTTTCCTCCCACAATCCAAAGATGCGCAGGTCAGGTGAATTGGCCACGCTAAATTGCCTAGAATATCCAGGGATATGCAGGCTAGGTGGGTTAGCCATGGGAAGTGTAGGGTTTTAGAGATAGGATAGGGGAGTGGGTCTGGGTAGAGTGCTAGGTAAAAACAAGGACTGCCGATGCTGGAAACCAGATTGGAGTGGTGCTGGAAAAGCACAGCATGTCAGGCAGCATCCAAGGAGCAGGAAAATCGACGTTTTGGGCAAAAGCCTTTCAGGGATAGAGAGCTGTTCAGAGGATCAGTGTAGACTTGATGGGCTGAATGGCCTGCTTCCAAACTGTAGGGTTCCTATCATTCAATGACTCTATGAAGTAGCTCATCACTCCTGACCTCTTTAATCTCCTCCATCCCTCCTTTAACTGCACTCCCTGAGTTCCAGCTTCTTAGGCATCTCCATTTTTTAGCTATTCCTGCTTCCCGGAGCTTCCTGTTTTGCTCTTCAATATGCTACTGCAAGCTCTTAATCAATTCCCATTACCTCAGCTCCCCCTTTATCACCTTATGTTGATCGGGGTCAAATCCAGTTTTTAATGCTTTGGTGAATCAACTTGGGATGGTTCATGAGATTAAAGGCGCTATATAAATACAAAGGGCGGGGCATTTCAGAGTTTATATTCCAGGCATGACTATCACAGGCTGAGTATCAAAATTGGAGATGTTTCAGGGTATCAGCGAGTTTGAGAAGGGTTGTGGGGATGGAGGAGACTACAGAAAAAGGGAGAGATTACAGAGGGATTTGTAAGCACAAATGTGTGGTGTAAACTGGAAGCATTGCTTGGCCAGGACACTGCACCAGTGAGGGTGGATGATTGTGATGGTGTCCCAGAGCTCGGGCACGACTCTGCATCCGGGTCCGTTTTCTCATGTACAAACCGAGGTTGCTGCATTTTCCCATCTCACTGTTTATGAACAGAGATCACTGAGGGCCCTCTGTGTATTCTCACAGACAGAGCGGAGCTTGATACATTGCTGGGGGAGTCTGGTCTATTTTGTGTAACAACAGAGAGTCCCAGCTGCCATTGTGTTCACAATGTGCCCACCTTTTCAGTGCGAATCTCTTGCCTTGAACTGCTGTGCTCTTCCAGCCCCACTAATCCCAAATTGTATTCCAGCAGTCTTTCTTTTTTATCCTTGTTCCATACTCACAGGAACCTCCGAGCTGTGATTGGATCATTCATGATTAGACAGCAGTGCCCACACTCACCCTGTGCCAATCTCCAGGTGTGCTTGTAGTGCATTGGCAGAGCACTGGGCAGTCTGTTCAGTGGGTGCATGCCATCAGTTCAGTGTGGGTACAGGTTTATATATTGGGGTGAGTACCATGTCGTTACAGGGTTATTTTTGGGGTGACTATAGTGTGGATCCAGGTTTAACTATTGGGGGAGTACAGTGTGGATACAGGGTTATATATTGGGGTGATTTCAGTGTGGATACAGGTTTATATATTGGGGTGAGTACAGTGTGCAAACTGGGTTATATATTGGAGTGAGTACAGTGTGGATACAGGGTTATATATTGGGGGGAGTAGAGTGTGGATACAGGGTTATATATTGGGGTGAGAAGTTTGTGGATACAAGGTTACATATTTGGGGGGAATAGAGTGTGGATAAAGGTTTATATATTGGGGGAGGACAGTGTGGATACAGATTTTTATATTGGATAGAGTGCAGTGTGGATACAAGGTTATATATTGGGGTGAGTCCTGTGTGGATATGGTTTTATATATTGGGGTGATTTCAGTGTGGATACAAGTTTATATATTGGGGTGAATACATTGTGGATACGGGTTTATATATTGGTGAGAGTACAGTGTGTGGATACAGGGTTATATATTGGGGTGAGTACAGTGTGGATACAGGTTTATATATTGGGGTGAGTACAGTGTGGATACAGGGTTATATATTGGGGAGAGTACAGTGTGGATACAGGTTTATATATTGGGGTGAGTACAGTGTGGATACAGGTTTTATATTGGGGTGAGTACAGTGTGGATACAGGGTTATATATTGGGGAGAGTACAGTGTGGATACAGGGTTATATATTGGGGTGAGTATAGTGTAGATACAGGTTTATATATTGGGGTGAGTACAGTACGGATACAGGGTTATGTATTGGGATGAGTACAGTGTGGATACAGGATTATGTATTGGGGTGAGTTCACTGTGGATACAAGGTCTATATGTTGGAAGAGTACAGTGTGGATACGAGGTTTATATATTGGGGTGAGTTCAGTGTGGATACAGGTTTATATATTGGGGAGAGCACAGTGTGGATGCAGGGTTATATATTGGGGAGAGTACTGCATGGATATATGTTTATATACTGGGGAGGGTACAGTGTGGATACAAGGTCTATATATTGGGAGAGTACAGTGTGTATACAAGGTTTATATATTGGTGTGAATATAGTGTGGATACAGGGTTATATATTGGGAGAGTACAGTGTGGAAACAAGGTTTATATATTGGGGTGAGTACAGTGTGGATACAGGTTTATATATTGGGGTGAGAAGATTGTGGATACAAGGTTACATATTTGGGAGTAGATTGAGGATAAAGGTTTATATATTGGAGGAGGACAGTGTGGATACAGATTTTTATTTTGGATAGAGTGCAGTGTGGATATAAGGTTATATATTGGGGTGAGTCCAGTGTGTATATGCGTTTATATATTGGGGTGGGTACTGTGTGGATACAAGTTTATATAATGGGGAGAGTACAGTGTAGATATAGGTTTATATATTGGGGTGAATACAGTGTGAATACAGGGTTATGTATTGGGGTGAGTACAGTGTGGATACAGGTTTATATATTGGGAAGAGTACAGTGTGGATACAGGGTTATATATTGGGGTGAGTACAGTGTGGATACAGGTTTTATATTGGGGTGAGTACAGTGTAGATACAGGGTTATATATTGGGGAGAGTACAGTGTGGATACAGGGTTATATATTGGGGTGAGTACAGTGTGGATACAGGTTTATATATTGGGGTGAGTACAATACGGATACAGGATTATTTATTGGGGTGAGTTCACTGTGGATATAGGGTCTATATGTTGGAAGAGTACAGTGTGGATACGAGGTTTATATATTGGGGTGAGTTCAGTGTGGATACAGGTTTATATTTTGGGGAGAGCACAGTGTGGATACAGGGTTATATATTGGGAGAGTACTGTGTGGATACAAGGTTTATGTATTGGGGTGAGTACTGTGTGGATATATGTTTATATACTGGGGTGAATACAGTGTGATACAGGGTTATATATTGGGAGAGTACAGTGTGGATACAAGGTTTATATATTGGTGTGAATATAGTGTGGATACAGGGTTATATATTGGGAGAATACAGTGTGGAAACAAGGTTTATATATTGGGGTGAGTACAGTGTGGATACAGGATTATATATTGGGGTGAGCACAGTGTGGAGACAGGGTTATATATTGGGGTGAGAACATTGTGGATACAAGGTTACATATTTGGGGGGAGTAGAGTGTGGATAAAAGTTTATATATTGGGGGGAAGACAGTGTGGATACAGATTTTTATTTTGGATAGAGTGCAGTGTGGATACAAGGTTATATATTGGGGTGAGTCCAGTGTGTATATGCGTTTATATATTGGGGTGGGTACTGTGTGGATACAAGTTTATATAGTGGGGAGAGTACAGTGTAGATATAGGTTTATATATTGGGGTGAGTACAGTACGGATACAGGTTTATATATTGGGGAGAGCACAGTGTGGATACAGGGTTATATATTGGGGAGAGTACAGTGTGGGTACAGGATTATATATTGGGAGAGTACTGTGTGGATACAAGGTTTATGTATTGGGGTGATTACTGTGTGGATATATGTTTATATACTGGGGTGAATACAGTGTGATACAGGGTTATATATTGGGAGAGTACAGTGTGGATACAAGGTCTATATATTGGGAGAGTACAATGTGGATACAAGGTTTATATATTGGTGTGAATATAGTGTGGATACAGGGTTATATATTCGGAGAGTACAGTGTGGATACAAGGTCTATATATTGGGAGAGTACAGTGTGGATACAAGGTTTATATATTGGTGTGAATATAGTGTGGATACAGGGTTATATATTGGTAGAGTACAGTGTGGAAACAAGGTTTATATATTGGGGTGAGTACAGTGTGGATACAGGATTATATATTGGGGTGAGTACAGTGTGGATACAGGTTTATATATTGGGGGGAGGACAGTGCGGATACAGATTTTTATATTGGATAGATTGCAATGTGGATACAAGGTTTATATATTGGGGTGAGTTCAGTGAGGATACAGGTTTATAGATTGGGGAGAGTACAGTGTGGATACAGGGTTATATATTGGGGGAGTACCGTGTGGATACTGTGTTATATATTGGGGGGAGTATGTGTGGATACAGTGTTGTATATTGGGGTGAGTTCAGTGTGGATATTGCTTGATAATTGGGGTGAGTACAGTGTAGATACAGGGTTATATATTGGGATGAGCACAGTGTGGATACAGGGTTATATATTGGGATGAGTACAGTGTGGATACAGGTTTTATATTGAGGTGAGTACATTGTGGGTACAGGGTTATATATTGGGATAGTACAGTGTGGGTACAGGGTTATATATTGGGGTGACTACAGTGAGGATACTGGGTTATATATTGGGGTGAGTACAGTGTAAATACTGGGTTATATATTGGGGTGAGTACAGTGTGGGTACAGGGTTATATATTGGGGTGAGTACAGTGTAAATACTGGGTTACATATTGGGGTGAGTACAGTGTGGGTACAGGGTTATATATTGGGGTGAGTACAGTGTGGGTACAGGGTTATATATTGGGGTGAGTACAGTGTGAGTACATGGTTATGTATTGGGGTGAGTACAGTGTGAGTACAGGTTTATATATTGTGGTGAGTACAGTGTGGATACTGGGTTATATATTGGGGTGAGTACAGTGTGGATACAAGTTTATATATTGGGATGAGTACAGTGTGGGTACAGGGTTATATATTGGGGAGAGTACAGTGTAGATACTGGGTTATATATTGGGGTGAGTACAGTGTAGATACTGGGTTATATATTGGGGTGAGTACAGTGTGGGTACAGGGTTATATACTGGGGTGAGTACAGTGTGGGTACAGGGCTTTCTATTGGGATGAGTACAGTGTGGGTACAAGGTTGTATATTGGAGTGAGTACAGTGTGGGTGCAGGGCTATATGGGGTGAGTACAGTGTGGGTACAGAGTTATATATTGGGGTGAGTACAGTGTGGGTGCAGGTTATATATTGGGGTGAGTACAGTGTGGGTGCAGGGTTATATATCGGGGTGAGTACAGTGTGAGTACAGGGCCTATCGGCTCAATAGGGAGAATCTGGAATTTGGATCATCCTTTTAAATAAGGGCTTGATGATTTAAAGAGATTAGGAGTTTTTTTTTCAAATGAATTTGAGGCTTTGGATTTGCCTTTCTCCTCAGGCAGTGGGGTTATCTTTAAATAATTTTAAGACAGAGGTGTGTAGACATTTGATGATCAAGGGAATGGAAGATTATCAGGGGGTCTGCAGGCGTTACTTTAGTTTCATTGGACCATCACCATATGGATAGAGACCCTGTATTAGACAAAATATCTCCCAAAAACCGCTGAAAGAACTGTCCATCAGGGCTCTGTGCAAAGGTTTGACAACAAGACTTAAGTAATTGCTCTTTGATCTTCCTCTTCAATGCTTGATGTTAGGGGAACTACATGTGGCTGATAGAATAGAATTAATACAGAGACCTTTGTACACACACGGTTTTAAACCAAAACCTCAGGTCTCTCAGTGGTGAATGGCTCACCTCAATACGAAGTTCTGAGGGTGGAAATCCTGTACTCAGCTTCAGCTTTGTATGCAAAAAACTTGCTCTGTAGCTCACTTCAGGTAACTCCCGGTAAATCTATGCCCGATCAAAATCTGGAACCTATACCGAACAAATCCATTTGCATGATGGATGTCCAGTCTTTTCAATCATCCTCCACCCATCGGGAAGGTCTGAGATCTGTCTGTTTCCCCTGGTACACAGGTCCAATTAGACCCCATCTGAGAGTGGTCGCTTCTGTATTTCAGGAGTATTGCACACTCTCCACCATCAAAGCCCACTTAAATATCCAGACTGATACATTTAATTAAAATGGCCACTTTAACTGAATCTGTGTGCTGCAAAAGTGTTTTATTATCTGCTGTCTGCAAACAATTTTGATTGAATTTAATTCAAAACAATAATTGGTCATAAACTCAGTGATTTAAAACCAATGCACCCACCACAGGAATGACAAATAGGATAAACTTCAAGTGTCATTAGAATATACATGCAGATACACCCTATGAACGCATTTTAAACTGATATTGATGTGAAGCAACAAAGATTCAAAGTTGGATGGTCACTGGGGAAGGACATTTGGCCATCGACAAAGGAAGGGTGGGATTGGGGTTTGGTGCTGATGCTCTGTAATTTGGCCAAAGATGAGGCTGAAGGCTTCTGCTCCTTTGAGGAACCTGAGGAGAGAACTCCAGTTCAATCTGACCCACAAGGAGTGCTGGAAAAAGCATTTGAATTTGAGAGACCTTCTACTCAATTTGTGTGTGTTTGTGTGTGTGTTTGTGTGTGTATGTATCTGTATGTGTGAATCTGTATATGAGTATGTGCATGCACACGTGTTTGTGTGTCTTCGGGTCAATGAGTATACACGTGAATGTAGCTTTGAATTTTTGTGTGGGTGTACCTATGTAAATGTAGCTATGGGTGTGGGTGTATATGCATGTGTGTATGTATATGTATATGTGTGTATGAGTATGTGGGAGAAAGTGAGGACTGCAGATGCTGGAGATCAGAGCAGAAAATGTGTTGCTGGAAAAGCGCAGCAGGTCAGGAACATCCAAGGAGCAGGCGAATCGACGTTTTGGGCATGAGCCCTTCTTCATTCCCTTCCTGAAGAAGGGCTCATGCCCGAAACGTCGATTCTCCTGCTCCTTGGATGATGTACGAGTATGTGTACATGCATAGTTATACATCTATAAAGTGTGGTGCTGGAAAAAGCACAGCAGATCAAGCAGCATCTGAGGAGCAGCAGAGACGATGTTTTGGGAAGGATCCTTCAGCAGGATAACTGTGGGATCATGACACCAGGAGGGGCTCCTGATCTGAATTCTAGCTGGAATCTACATGGAGACCATCTCCAACAGTGCAATGCACCCTTGCAGCAGCCCCATAGTGCATAGTCCTGATGAAGGGTCCTACCTGAAACATTGATTCCCGCTCCTCGGATGCTGCCTGACCCGTTGTGCTTTTCTAGTGTCACATGTCCAGCATCTGCGGTCCTCACTATCTCCTATGTATATGTCGACATGCCTATGTATATATGTATGCAGAGTCATAGAGATGTACAGCATGGAAACAGACCCTTCGCTCCAATGTGTCCATACTGACCAGATATCCCAACCTAATCTAGTCCCATTTGCCAGCATTTGGCCCATATCCCTCCAAACCCTTCCTATTCATATACCCATCCAGATGCCTTTTAAATGTTGTAATTGTACCAGCCTCCACCACTTCCTCTGGCAGCTCATTCCATACATGCACCACCCTCTGCGTGAAAAAGTTGCCCCTTAGGTCCCTTTTAAATTTTTCCCCTCTCACCCTAAACCTATGCCCTCTAGTTCTGGACTCTGAACAGAAGCCTCGTGGCTCAGAGGTATGGACAATACCACCACACATTTCTTAAACAACCCGGCCAATTTCCATGTTCATCTATGCACAGGATGGCCAGGTGATTCTGAAACACACACATTTCCCAACTTTTATAGAGTCATACAGTATGGAAACAGACCCTTTGCTCCAACTCATCCACACCGACCAGACATCCCAATCTGACCTACTCCCATTTGACAGTATTTCACTCATTTCCCACTAAACCCTAGTCATCTCTCCATCCAGATGCCTTTTAAATGTTGTAATTATATCAACATCTACCACTTCCTCTGGCAGCTCATTGCACACATGCACTATCCTCTGTGTGAAAAAGTTGCCCCTCAGGTCCTTTATAAATCTTTCCCCTCTCACCCTATACCTATGGGCGGCATGGTGGCTCAGTGGTTAGCACTGCTGCCTCACAGCACCAGGGCCCCAGGTTCAATTCCAGTCTTGGGCGACTGTCTGTGTGGAGTTTGCACATTCTCCCCGTAACTGCGTGGGTTTGCTCCGGTTTCCTCCCACAGTCCAAAGATGTGCAGGTCAGGTGAATTGGCTGTGCTAAACTGCCTGTAGTGTTAGGTACATTAGTCGGAGGGAAATGGGTCTGGGTGGGTTGCTCTTCGGAGGGTCAGTGTGGACCTATTGGGCCGAAGGGCCTGTTTCCACACTGTAGGGAATCTAATCTATGCCTACTCGATTTGGATTCCCCCACCTGAGGAAAAAAACCTTGTCTGTTCACCCTATCCATGCCCCTCATGATTTTATAAACCTCTATAAGGTAATCCTTCACCCAATGCTTCAGGAAAAATGGCCCCAGCCAACTTAGCTTCTCCCTGTAGCTTAAACCCTCCAACCCTGACAGCATCCTTATGAATCTTTTCTGAACCATTTCAAATCTCACAACATCCTTCCTATAGAAGTGTTACCAGAATTGTATGCAGTATTCTAGAAGTGGCCTCGCCAATGTCCTATATAGACGCAACATGACCTCCCAACTCCTATACTCAATGGTCTTTATATCCCGTCTTCAATGATAAAGAGACTGGAAGGTTTGGGTAGAACTGCTAAAGCTCATTGCAAAAGATTTGGATCGCCTGCAAAATGCTTCAGAGCATATATGAATGTGTGAAACACTCTGAATAAATAGAGTCATAGAGACATAGAGGATCTTAGTCGGCCTATTCACCAAGAGAAAGAGCCTGAGGGTTCACTCATCTTACTGCCTGTGTATGGTGGCTGCAGGATCCACAGGGAAAAGAGAAGTTAAAATAAAAGATCTTATGCAGTGTGCAGTCAGAAGCAAATTTCTGTGCTGAGGGTGTTGGGTTTGGAACTGATGACTGGCTGGGTTTGAAGATTCACGGGGTCATAGGTCCAAAGAACAATGTCCCAACTAGATCAAGAAAGTCGTCTCCAAGTATTCCGCAGGACACGTAGTGCTGGAAGTGACAACACACTGACAGGAATAGGAAAAGCACTGGGATCCCAGGGAATTACTTCAGAAAAGGGAAAATAAAATCATGACCGTACAGAAAGATCGTGAAAAATCTGAGTGTACTGAAAATTCTTAAATTGAAAGCAATTGCGAGGTAAGAATTTGTAGGATTACAGGAGGGAGGTGGGGGAGTGGAGTCACAGTACAGTTTCAGCAAACTGCACGACAGAACGGTCTCAAGTGGCTGAATGGCCTCTTCCTTGCATCCGATTTCCATGACTGTGGGTTGGGAAACCTTTACTTGTCTGTTTAAATCAGTTCCTTACCGGACAAATCCAGGGGCTGTGGAGAGGCACATCATTTGGAGTTGTACAAAGGCAGCATTATATGAGGTGGTGTTGGACTGAGCAGTCGGGGTGCTTGCTGACATTCAGGCAGCGTTTCACAGTGTGTTGAGTGTGAACATTAACTTGAGGGGTGATCCAATCACTGCTGCAGCACATCATCTCTCATTTAACCTTCCAACATTCTTATAGAGCTTGACAGGGTAGACGCTGAGAGGATGTTTCCCCTGCCCTGGGAGGTAATGAAGTAGGGGGGAAGGGTGTAGACACAGTCTCAGGATAAGGGAGTGGGATAAAGAATTTCTTCAGTTAGAGAGTTGATGCATCATTGGAAGCCCTTGGATTAAAGCGAAGACCTTTTAGAACAGAGAATGGTGAATCTATGGAATTCGTTGCCACAGGAGGCCAAGTCATTGAGCATATTAAAAACGGAGACAAATAGGTTCTTGATTGTCAAGGGGTTCAAGGGTTACGGGGAGAATGGAGGTTGAGAAACCTATCTGCCATGATTGAATAGTGGAGCAGACCTGATGGGACGAATGGCTTATGTCTTATGGTCTGATGGTAGTGGACTGGAGAAGCTCAGTCTCTATAAACTCAAGATCAAAAATCACACAACGCCAGATTATAGCCCAACAGATTTATTTGAAAACACAAGCTTCAGAGTGCAGCCCTTTCCTCAGTGATTAGTTTAACACCTTGTGTCGTGTGATGTTTGACATTGTCCAACCCAGTTTGACATCAGCACCTCTGCACCAGCACCTCTGCACCAGCACCTCTGCACCAGCACCTCTGCATCAGCACCTCTGCACCAGCACCTCTGCACCAGCACCTCTGCATCAGCACCTCTGCACCAGCACCTCTGCACCAGCACCTCTGCACCATCTGTGCACTCAAAAAACCAAAAGAACTGCAGATGCTGGAAATCAGAAATTGCTGGAGAAACTCAGCAGGCCAGCGGGCAGAAAGCAGAGTTTCCGTTTCGGGTCCAATGACCCTCGACAATCTCAATTTCTCAATTCTGTAGGGGAGGGTGCGGCTGAAAGACCAGCTATAATCCAGAATGGGGTAGCAGGCTTGAAGGGCCAAATGACCAGCTCCTATGTTCGCAGCAGTGACTCAGTGGATATGCAGCACTCCTGCAATATTGCAACAGAAGGATGTCAGTCCAAGTTCTGTTTCTGAGTTTAGGAACAGAAGCCCCCAGTGGAGTACTGCACTGTCAGAGGCACTGATTTTCAAAAGTGATGTTAAACCCAGGACCACATCCTTCCCTCTCCCTCTTATCCTGCTGCTTAGTTATCACTAATTATCTGCTGCCTCGTCATCTGTGGGAACTTCACGACTGCTTTAAACTTGTCAAGAAACGTTAAAAGTCACGAGAAGTAAATATAAGTCTTTCCTTTTTACTGACTGGGGAATTATTTCTTTTGACAATCGGTCCACTCGGTCCGACTCGCAGTTAACATGTCGACACAGTCAGAGGGTTTGAGGAACTTGCAGAGAGTCGCTGATTGAGTGCGTGCACAGCAATGCCCCATGGCCTGAGACTCAGTCTTCACCCAGCAGCACAGAGTGTGTGTGAAAAGGAGATTCTCTTCAGCTCTTATATACCTGGGTTATTTTTAACCAAGGGCTCCCTGCTCATTAGTGCGTTTCCTCTATTTTTCTCAGCTCAGGAAACTGACTTGGGCCTGTTTCCTGCTCACACATAACAGAGGCTGAAAGAATCTCTGAGAAGCACCAGTCTGAAGCAGCTCAGCCCTGGAAAGTAACCTTGGCAACGTTACAAAGTTGACAAAAAAGAAAGAGAAAAAAAGAAACCATTGAAGGGATGGAAAGTTTCCCAATCCCCGTCGAGAGGTCTCAAATATTATTAACACCAATTTCTTGGTAGAATTAGCACTTTAAAGACTGGACAGAATATTCCGCCTGACCACCATAAAGAAAGCTACAGCACTGCCAAAGGGGGCACATCAAGGGAACTGTAGCCACAGTGTGATCGCCAACTTATGTCCCTGAAAAGTTCCTCAAATTATCGTGTTGTGTGCCAAGAACATTTATCTTGTGTTGAAATTGAAATCTGATTTAAAGTCACGTTTAGTCATTGGATTGAGCATCACTGGTAGGCATCAGCGAAAATATCCTCCATAAAATGCCGAGCTAACTGTTGGGACACACACACACTCATTAAACACACACAGTCACACACGTACACACAGACACACACACATAGACAAATACAGATACACAGACACGTGCACACACAGATACACACACATACAGATACACACTTTCACTCACATGCACATACACTCATTAAATACACACAGACACACACACTCACTCACTCACATGCACATACACACACACAGACACACACAGA
>NC_057740.1:387446-396217 GCF_004010195.1 Chiloscyllium plagiosum
ACACACACAGATAAGCACACACACACATACATACACACACACACATACACACACACACTGAAATACACATACACACACACACAGATAAGCACACATACACACACACAGAAATACACATACAATACACTTGCCTATCTAAACACATTCAGCTGTGAAAATAATGTCAGCAAGTCCAGAACACAGCTTCTTTCAACTGCACTTGAAGGCTTTTTCAGCTCTGATGTTGCCTTGGCTGTTTTCATTGTATCTGAGCATTTTATAGAGCGAGGGACAAGCAGCTCGAATTGAGGGCAAGAGATTGGCAATGATCAGTCAAAATAATTCTAATGACGAAAATAGAAATTTAAACCCTGTTCAGACAGCCTGAAAGGTTTAATTCTTCCTTTCCCATGCTTACTCAGACCTGGGTTGTGTCACCTGAGGCAGCCTCATACTTAGGCAAAGTGTGGCAAACTGCAACAACTTACATTTTTAAAGCACCTTTAACATCCTGAGAGACATTACAGAGATTAAGGAGATATTCGGATGGCTGAGCAAGCGCAGTATTTCAAAAGAGAGTTAGATAGACGTGTTTAGGCCAGGAATTCAGATGCCAGGGTCTCGGTGGGTGAAGGTTGGTTGACCTTTGGGGAAGGGTTGAGAATTAGGAATGTTAAGGGGCCAGAATGAGAGGATCTGAGAGATCTCAGAGGATTGTAGGAATGACAGTTGTTATTGAGATAGAAAGGAGAGAGAGAGAGACCATGGAGGGATTGGAGCAAGAAGGTGATATTTTTAAATTGAGGCATTGCTGAATCAGGAAACAACATCAGTGAGTGATTACAGGGAAAGTGGGTGAATGGGATTCATTGAGCCGTACAGCCTGGAAACAGACTTTTCGGAGCAACCAGACCATGCCAACTGAAATAAAAACCGAAAGTACTGTGGATGCTGTGAATCCGAAACAAAAGCAGAAATTGGATACAGAACTGGCTCAAAGGTAGAAGACAGAGGGTGGTGGTGGAGGGTTGTTTTTCAGACTGGAGGCCTGTGACCAGTGGAATGCCACAAGGATCGGTGCTGGGTCCACTACTTTTCATCATTCATATAAATGATTTGGATGCGAGCATAAGAGGTATAGTTAGTAAATTTGCAGATGACACCAAAATTGGAGGTGTAGTGGACAGCGAAGAAGGTTACCTCAGGTTACAACAGGATCTGGACCAGATGGGCCAATGGGCTGAGAAGTGGTAGATGGAGTTTAATTCAGATAAACACGTGGTGCTGCATTTTGGGAAAGTAAATCTTAGCAGGACTTATACACTTAATGGTAAGGTCCTGGGCAGTATTGCCAAACAAAGAGACCTTGGAGTGCAGGTTCATAGTTCCTTGAAAGTGGAGTCGCAGGTAGATAGAATAGTGAAGAAGGCGTTTTGTATGCTTTCCCTTATTGGTCAGAGTACTGAGTACAGGAGTTAGGAGGTCATGTTGTGGCTGTACAGGACATTGGTTAGGCCACTGTTGGAATATTGTGTGCAATTCTGGTCTCCTTTCTTTCGGAAAGATGTCGTGAAACTTGAAAGGGTTCGGAAAAGATTTACAAGGATGTTGCCAGAGTTGGAGGATTTGAGCTATAGGGAGAGGCTGGACAGGCTGGGGCTGTTTTCTTTGGAGCGTCAGAGGCTGTGGGGTGACCTTATAGAGCTTTATAAAATCATGAGGGGCATGGATAGGATAAATAGACAAGTCTCTTCCCTGGGCTGGGGGAGTCCAGAACTAGAGGACACAGATTTAGGGTGAGAGGGGAAACATATAAAAGAGACCTAAAGGTCAACTTTTTCACGCAGAGGGTGGTACGTATATGGAATGAACTGCCAGGGGGTGTGGTGGAGGCTGGTACAATTGCAACTTTTAAAAGGCATCTGGATGGTATATGAATAGGAAGGGTTTGGAGGGATATGGGCCAGGTGCTGGCAGGTGGGACTAGATTGGGTTGGGATAACTGGTCAGCTTGGGCAGGTTGGACTAAAGGGTCTGTTTCTGTGCTGCACAACTCTTCTGCTCCATGACTCTCCGTCATGTGTCGGCACAGGCTTATAATGTTCTTATTCTTTGAAAAGGGATCAGTCACAATTCACATTCTAGTTGGTGTATGACCTTAATATCAACACCCAATCTGAACGGTGTACAACCGAAATATCTACACCCAATCTGATTGGTGTATGCCCCCAGTATTCATACCCAGTCTGATTGGTGTATGATCCCAATATCTACAGCCACTCTGGTTGGTGTCTTATTATGAATTCTACAATCTCAGTAGTGTGACAATTTGAAGTAATCTGTTATTTATCTCCATGGAATTGAGCTCAAAAGAGCACAACAATTCCATGCGTAGACTTATGTTGCTCTACGTAAATTTACATTTCCAATCTTGTGGGGTCTGCGGCTCACCATACCAGCACGTACTCTGCTTTCCACTTGGTAATTTGCAGTAATAATGAGGGGAAATACCATAAAAACAGGTCACAATTTAGCTGAGAAATCAGAACTTTTGTTCCACCAAAGCAAATCTTGCACAAATTGCTAAACAAGGCGATGGCACGAGTAACACTTGAACCTGTTTTTGCATTGTCGGGTTTGAAAATACAGACTGACAGTTACATCCCACCAGCCTCGCTGTTCTGCTGTCATGTTTCATCAGGGGTAACTTCTTTTGTGAAATTAAATTCAGTCGCTGCTTCTCTCAGACATGAAGCTCTCTCCAAGTAAAGGTACTGTGGGCTTCCCTGTGAGGGCTCAAATCTAAGAATAAACCTGCATTTCTGTAGCACCTTACATGCTGTTGGGACATCCCAAAGCACTTCAGAGCCGATGAAATGCTTTTCAATGTGCAGCCGTTGTTGTAATGCAGGAAATACAGTAGCCAATCTGTACACAGAAGGATCCCACAAACAGCTTTTGATCTTGGCTGAGGGATGTGCTGGTTGGGAGACCTGCCCTGCAGCTCCTTAACTAGTGCCATGAGATCTTGTAAGATAGAGTAGATAGAGCTTTGTTTTAACACCTCATCTGAAACACGGCACCTGTTTCAGAACTACACTCTTTGAGTACTGCCAGAATGGGAGCTACATATGTAAACATCGGTGAACAGTTTAAGGTTAATCTTGTTTCTTTTTTATTCCAGGGTTAAAGTGTGTGAATTGGAGCCAGCGAGGGAGATGGGGAGCTCCACAAATTTTGATTCAGCAACTGAAGCAAGAATAAGGACATGTTAGCGGGATTGTCCGTGCTAACCTGACCACAGTGTTCAGGGATGTGTAGGTTAGGTGCATTAGCCATGGGAAATGCAGGGATGGGGATGGGTCTGGGTGAGATGCTCTTCAGAGGGTTGGTGAGGACTTGTTGGGCTGAATGGCCTGTTTCCACACTGCAGGGACTCTATGATTCTGTGATGAACCAGAACATTGGAGGAAGTAACTATACACAGACTGGGGGCAAGCTCTCAGAACACGAGGTTCTGGAAAGTTTCATGGAGAGCGGAAGGTAGCGAATATAACCCCGATATTTAAAAAGAAAGTGAGAGGAAGAATGGAGATCAATAGCCTATGAGTTGGACTTTAAGAGGGCAAATATTAGAGTCTATTGTAAAGGATAATTGTGATAGTATCAAAAAGAATGGGAACATTAGGGAGGGTCAGCATGAATTTATGGAAGGGAAATCATACTCGACAAACATGTTGAAATGTTTTGAGGATAAGGGTGAAGAAGTGGATGCGGTGAATGTGGATTCTCAGAATAATTTTGTGAAGGTCCCACACAGGATGTTAGTAAATAAAATTATCAGGGAAAAAGGGCTGAAGAAGGGCTCACGCCCGAAACGTCGATTCTCCTGCTCCTTGGATGCTGCCTGACCTGCTGCGCTTTTCCAGCAACACATTTTCAGCAAATAAAATTATAACTCAGGGGACTGAAGGGAGTGTTCCTGATTGAGAATCTCCTCAATTCTGGGACTGACTCCAAGCTGGTTGGTCACAATCAGTGTGCTGTGCACAAGTAAATAAAGGAGAAAGTGAGGGCTGCAGATGCTGGAGATCAGAGTCAAAACGTGTGGTGCTGGAAAAGCGCAGCCGGTCAGGCAGCATCCGAGGAGCAGGAAAATCGAAGTTTCGAGCATGGGCTCTTCATCATGAATCATTCCTGATGAAGACCTCAAACTCAAAACGTTGACTCTCCTGCTTCTCAGATGCTGCCTGACCGGCTGTGCTTTTCCAGCATCACACTTTTCGACAAGTAAATAAAGGGTGACTTGGTGACAGGATAATGGCTTCTATGTAGGTATTTCGGGAGACCTACGACATCAAATTGGAAGGATGTTGTGAAACTTAAAAGGGTTCAGAAAAGATTTACAAAGATGTTGCCAGGGTTGGATGGTTTGAGGAACAGGGAGAGGCTGAATAGACTGGGGCTGTTTTCCCTGGTGCATCAGAGGCTGAGGGGTGACCTTGTAGAGGTTTATAAAATCATGAGGGGCATGGATAGGATAAATAGGCAAAGTCTTTTCCCTGGGGTGGGAGATACAAAACTAGAGGGCATAGGTTTAGGGTGAGAGGGGTAAGATTTTTAAAAAAACCCAAAAGGCAACTTTTTTATGCATGTATGGAATGAGCTGCCAGAAGAAGTAATGAAGGCTGGTACAATTACAACATTTAAAAGGCATCTGGATGGGTATATGAATAGGAAGGGTTTGGAGAGATATGGGCCGGGTGCTGGCAGGTGGGACTAGATTATGTTGGGATATCAGATCGGCATGAATGAGTTGGACCGAAGGGTGTGTTTCTGTGCTGTACATCTCTGTGACTAAGTGATATAGAGGCAGTGCGAGACAGTGGTGTTGAGGTAGGAGACCGGTCACTGTTGAATTGACTGGTGGAGCAGGCTCGATGGATTGCCTATTCCTGTTCCATTGTTCCTAACAACTTGTATCTGTATTGCACCTTCAAATATAGAGAACCATATATAGTGCAGAAAGATGACATTCAGCTCATCAGGTTCGGACTGACCCTATGAAGGGCATCCCAGCCCATTCCTGTAACCCTGCATTTCCCATGGCAAACCCACCTAGCCTGTACATCCCTGGATACTATGCACACTTTTCCATGGCCAATCCACCTCACCTTCGGTCTAATGGAGGACTGGATGAAGACACCAGGAAAATGTGCAAACTCTGTACAGACAGTCGCCTGAGGGTGGAATCGAACCAGGATGTCTGCGATTGTGAGGCAGCAGCACTAACCACTGAGCCACTGCGTCACCTGGAAAGCTTCTCCAAGATATTTCACAGGAGCACAGTCTGAGGAAAAGAGAGAGATATTAAAAGATGTTAGAAACTGAGAAAAGAAGGATGATCTGATGGTTTCATACAAGCCTCGGTAACACCTCAGTTACCTTTGATCTCCCTCCAGATTTATAAATCTGCAGAAGAGTTTGACTGAAATCGAAAACGGCAAGTCAGAAACACGTCACATAAAAGCAAAAAAATGCATATGCTGCAAATTTGAAATAAAAACTGAAAATGCTGGAAGAACTCAGCAAGTCTGCCGACAACTGTGGAGAGGGAAACTGAGTTTATGTTTCAAGTATGACTCTCCTTCAGAACTGAGAGAGGAAATTACTGTACACACTAACACCACATCAGAATGATTCTGAAGGCTTTTTCTTTACAGCCTCTAGAACTAAATATTGCGTTCATCAGCTTCAGAGCATGAGCTTTGTCCTCCATTTTGATAATAACCCCTCCCTGCCTCCCACAGCAGTGTCTTGTTGTGTCTTTTTGATTTTTCTCTCAGGAAAGAGGACTCATTTTCTCCTGCTCACACTTATCATTTGCACTCTATCTCTCCTTTAACATCATTTGCCTTTTGCTTTCGCCACCTTCACCATCTGTTCAAGTCGCTGCCTCTCCCCCTTTATCAACAGCATAGAAGAGTAACATTTTCCAGCTGCTTTCAGTGCTAAAGGAGAGTGATGTCAGTCATTAACACTGCTTCTCTCTCTCTCCACAGATGTTATCAGACCTGCTGAGCTCCTCCAGCACCATCTGCTCTTTAATGACTGATTGATATTGATTCTGCAATATGACCATTGCAGAAATTCACCCAAGATCTTTAGAAAGAACCTTCCAAAGCAACTCCCACTTCCATCTAGAAGGACAAGCAGATACATGGTAAGACCATACCTTTCCAGGAACCCTCCAAGCCCCTCATCATCCTGAGACAAAACTACGTTGCTCTTCCTTTAATGTCACTGGGTCAGAATACTGGAACCTCCTCCCCAAAGTCATTTTGGGTCTGCCTACAACCCACAGACTGCAGCGGTTCACCACCCCCTTTTCAAGTGCAACTAGGGACGGTTGATAAACACCAGGCTAACCAGCGACACCCATGTTCCAGGAGAGAAACATCAGAAAGATATGGCTGTCTCCGTTTATCTCTGCCAGGTTCTATCTTTTACAAGTCTGTCAGATCATATCCTGGTCAGTTGTGAATTAATTGATCTCAGTTATACAGTTACAGTCAGACAGCACGAAAACAGTCCCTTCTGTCCAATCACTCTGTGCCAAACATAATCCCAAACTAAACTAGTCCTCCCTGCCTGCTCCTCACCCATATCCCTCCAAACCTCTGGAAATTTATTTCACAGGTGAACCACTCTCTGCGTGAAAAACAATGCCTCTCGTGTCTTTATAAAATCTTGCTCCTCTCACCTTAAAAATACGCCCCCCCTCCCTGCCGTCTAGAAATCCCCCACGCTATGGAAAAGTCAACTGTCATTCACTTTTTCTATATCCTTATTATTTTATAAACATCTATAAAGGTCACCCCTCCTACTCTCCAATGAGAAAGGTCCCAGCCTATCCATGCTCTCCTTATAACTCAAACCCTCTATTCCCGGTAACATCCTGGTAAATCGCTTTGGAACCCTTTCCAGCTTAATAACATCCTTCCTGTAACTGGGGGACCAGAACTGGACACAATATTCCAGACGATGCCTCACCAACATCCTGTACAACCTCAACATAAGTCCCAACTCCGATATTCAAAAATCTGAGCAATTGAGGCAAGCGTGCGAAATGCCTTATTAACCACCTTGCCTGTATTTGATGCCAACCTCAAAGAATTGTCTACCTGAACCCTGAGGTCTCCCTGTTCCACAACACCGCCCAAGACCCTACTTTTAATTGTTTTCGGATATCTGGGTGGCATGGACAGGTTGGACTGAGGGGTCTGTTTCCGTGCTGTATATCTCTATGACTCTGTAATGGGGTGTTCCCTAAGATTCCTACTGTCAATTACTATCCCACTTAAAGCTGCACTAGAATCCTGGATACATCTGCTGTGTGAATCCTGCATGTATCTGCACTGTGGGCCCTGGATAAATCTGCAACGTGGCCCCTGGAAAAATCTGCACAGTGGGCCCTGGATAAATCTGCACTGTGGGCCCTGGATAAATCTGCAACGTGGCCCCTGGATAAATCTGCACAGTGGGCCCTGGATAAATCTGCACTGTGGGCCCTGGATAAATCAACACTGTGGGGGCCCTGGATAAATCTGCACTGTGAGCCCTGGATAAATCTGCACTGTGGGCCCTGGATAAATCTGCACAGCGGGCCCTGGATAAACCTACACAGTGGGCCCTGGATAAATCTGCACTGTGAATCTTGCATAAATCTGCACTTTTGGCCCTGGATAACTCTGCACTGTGGGTCCTGGATAAATCTGCACTGTGGGTCCTGGATAACTCTGCACTGAGGGCCCTGGATAACTCTGCACTGAGGGCCCTGGATAAATCTGCACTGTGGGCCCTGGATAAATCTGCACTGTAGGCCCTGGATAAATCTGCACTATGGGCCGTGGATAAATCTGCACTGTGGGTCCTGGATAAATCTGCACTGTGGGCCCTGGATAAATCTGCACTGTGGGCCCTGGATAAATCTACACGATGAATCCTGGATAAATCTGCACTCTGGGCCCTGGATAACTCTGCACTGTGGGCCCTGGATAAATCAACACTATGGGGGTCCTGGATAAATCTGCACTGTGGGCCCTGGATAAATCTGCACTATGGGCCCTGGATAAATCTACACGATGAATCCTGGATAAATCTGCACTGTGGGCCCTGGATAAATCTGCACAGTGGGCCGTGGATAAATCTGCTCTGTGGGCCCTGGATAAATCTGCACAGTGGGCCCTGGATAAATCTGCACTGTGGGCCCTGGATAAATCAACACTATGGGGGTCCTGGATAAATCTGCACTGTGGGTCCTGGATAACTCTGCACTGAGGGCCCTGGATAACTCTGCACTGAGGGCCCTGGATAACTCTGCACTGAGGGCCCTGGATAACTCTGCACTGAGGGCCCTGGATAACTCTGCACTGAGGGCCCTGGATAACTCTGCACTGAGGGCCCTGGATAACTCTGCACTGAGGGCCCTGGATAACTCTGCACTGAGGGCCCTGGATAACTCTGCACTGAGGGCCCTGGATAACTCTGCACTGAGGGCCCTGGATAACTCTGCACTGAGGGCCCTGGATAACTCTGCACTGAGGGCCCTGGATAACTCTGCACTGAGGGCCCTGGATAACTCTGCACTGAGGGCCCTGGATAACTCTGCACTGAGGGCCCTGGATAACTCTGCACTGAGGGCCCTGGATAACTCTGCACTGAGGGCCCTGGATAACTCTGCACTGAGGGCCCTGGATAAATCTGCACTGTGGGCCCTGGATAAATCTACA
>NC_057740.1:397589-404095 GCF_004010195.1 Chiloscyllium plagiosum
TGGGGGCCCTGGATAAATCTGCACTGTAGGTCGTAGATAAACCTGCACTGTGGGCCCTGGATAAATCTACACAATGAAACCTGGATAAGTCTGCACTGTGGGCCCTGGATAAATCTACACAATGAAACCTGGATAAGTCTGCACTGTGGGCCCTGGATAAATCTACACAATGAAACCTGGATAAGTCTGCACTGTGGGCCCTGGATAAATCAAGACTGTGGGGGCCTGGATAAATTTGCACTGTGGGTCCTGGATAACTCTGCACTGTGGGCCCTGGATAAATCTGCACTGTGGGCCCTGGATAAATCTTCACTGTGGACCCTGGATAAATCTGCACTGTGGGCCCTGGATAAATTTGCACTGTGGGACCTGGATAAATCTGCACTGTGGGTCCTGGATAAATCTGCACCGTGGGCCCTGGATAAATCTGCACTGTGGCCCTGGATAAATCAACACCGTGGGGGCCCTGTAAAAATCTGCACCGTGGGTCCTGGATAAATTTGCACTGTGGGTCCTGGATAAATCTGCACTGTGGGCCTTGGATAAATCTGCATTGTAGGCCCTGGATAAATCAACACCCTGGGGGCCTTGGAAAAATCTGCACCGTGGGTCCTGGATAAATTTGCACTGTGGGCCCTGGATAAATCTGCACTGTGGGTCCTGGATAAATCTGCACTGTGGGCCCTGGATAAATCTGCACTGTGGGCCCTGGATAAATCAACACCGTGGGTGCCCTGGAAAAATCTGTACTATGGGTCCTGGATAAATTTGCACTGTGTGTCCTGGATAAATCTGCACTGTGGGCCCTGAATAGATCTCCACTGTGGGACCTGGATAAATTTGCACTGTGGGCCCTGGATAAATCTTCACTGTGGGCCCTGGATAAATCTGCACTGTGGGTCCTGGATAAATCTGCACTGTGTGTCCTGGATAAATCTGCACTGTGGGTCCTGGATAAATCTGCACTGTGGGTCCTGGATAAATCTGCACTGTGGGCCCTGGATAACTCTTCACTGTGGGCCCTGGATAAATCTGGACTGTGGGCTCTGGATAAGTCAACACTATGGAGGACCTGCATAAATCTGCACTGTAGGCCCTGGATAAATCTGCACTGTGGGGGCTCTGGATATATCTGCACTGTGGGCCCTGGATAAATCAACACTGTGGGGGCCCTGGAAAAATCTGTACTATGGATCCTGGATAAATTTGCACTGTGTGTCCTGGATAAATCTGCACTGTGGGCCCTGAATAGATCTGCAATCTGCACTGTGGGACCTGGATAAATCTGCACTGTGGGCCCTGAATAGATCTGCACTGTGGGATCTGGATAAATCTGCACTGTGGGCCCTGGATAAATCTGCACTGTAGGCCCTGGATAAATTTGCACTGTATCCCCTAGTTAAATCTGCACTGTGGGCCCTGGATAAATTTGCACTGTGGGCCCTGGATAAATCTGGACTGTGAGTCCTGGATAAGTGTGCACTGTGGGCCCTGGATAAATCTGCACTGTATCTCCTGGATAAATCTGCACTGTGGGCCCTGGATAAATCTGTCCCCTGAATAAATCCGCACTGTGTCCCCTGAATAAATCCGCACTGTGTCCCCTGAATAAATCCGCACTGTGTCCCCTGAATAAATCCGCACTGTGTCCCCTGAATAAATCCGCACTGTGTCCCCTGAATAAATCCGCACTGTGTCCCCTGAATAAATCCGCACTGTGTCCCCTGAATAAATCCGCACTGTGTCCCCTGGATACATCCGCACTGTGTCCCCTGAATAAATCTGCACTGTGGGCCCTGGATAAATCTGCACTGTGAATCTTGGATGAATCTGCTCTGTGGACCCTGGATAAATCTGCACTGTATCCCCTGTATAATTCTGCACTGTGGGCCCTGGATAAATCTGCACTGTGGACCCTGGATAAATCTGCACTGTATCCCCTGGATAAATCTGCACTGTGGGCTCTGGATAGACCTGCACTGTGAATCTTGCATACATCTGCACTGTGGGCCCTGGATAAATCTGCACTGTGGGCCCTGGATATATCCGCACTGTGGGTCCTGAATAAATCCGCACTGTGTCCCCTGAATAAATCTGCACTGTGGGCCCTGGATAAATCTGCACTGTGAATCTTGGATGAATCTGTTCTGTGGGCCCTGGATAAATCTGCACTGTGGACCCTGGATAAATCTGCACTGTGGACCCTGGATAAATCCGCACTGTGTCCCCTGAATAAATCCGCACTGTGTCCCCTGAATAAATCTGCACTGTGAGTCCTGGATAAATCTACACTATGAATCCTGGATAAATCTGCACTGTGGGTCCTGGATAAATTTGCACTGTGGACCCTGGATAAATCTGCACTGTGGACCCTGGATAAATCTGCACAGTGGGTCCTGGATAAATCTGCACAGTGGGTCCTGGATAAATCTGCACTGTGGTTCCTGGCAACATCCATGGAGAGTAAGCAAGCTAACTTTTCGAGTCTAGATGATTCTTCAACAGAGCTGAAGTGAAGTGTGGAGGGGGATGCATTTATGCTATACTTGGGGCTGGGTGGGGGGAATTGAAGATAAGATGTTGCTAGCTCAGATTAAGTGATCAGAATAATAGTCAGCATCCCTTCTCCCCTACACCCTCCAGACTTCACTGCAGCTTGACTCGAAACATTAGCTTGCTCTCTCTCCATGGATGCTGACTGACTTGCTGTGATCTCCAGCATTTTTATGTGAGGCATTTAAATTGAAGGTGGTCAAGAGTCCAAATTTGAAGGTAGTAGATATCTCTGAAGGATTTGGTGTGAGACCAAGAGGTTCTTTTTTACTGCGTATGAACATACGATATTATAGCTGTCCTGGGAGTGCCTGGTGGGGCATTGTTGTAAACTGTGCTACAGTTGCCAATAAAATACAATTGCAATCCTAAAGCAATGTTGGGAACTGAACTCTGTGAACAGGATTGTTCCTTGTAATTCTTTTTCCAACTGCCTCTTGGTATTGTTAATGTGCTGAGGTCAATGGTATTAACTGTGACTCTGCGGCTACTTACCCTGGTCACTGCATGTAAACGTTTTTGGAAGCAAAACATGCAAGGCAGGATACAATAAAGGATTCTGAAAGGTTTGCAGGAGCACAGTGACCTGTTTGTGTGAATGTGTAAGATAATTTAAGGTGGCAGGACAGGTAGAGAAAGCTGTTGATTAAGTTTTTAGTATTTTATTTGATGGAACATAATGTGCAAGAACAAAGAGTAATGCTGACCTGGTATAAGGCATTGGTTAGACCTCAGCTGGAGTATTGTGCGTGGTTTCTGGGGATCCCACATTTGAAAGGACATGAATGGATTGAGAGTGTGCAGAAGAAGTTGATTCCAGGGATGAGAAGCTTCGGTTCTGAGGATAGATTGAAGAAACTCTGATTGTTTTCGCTGGAGAGGAGAAGGCGAAGAAGAGATTTGAGAGGAGTTTTCAATGTCATGACACGAGTCAATGGGCGGAGAAATTGTTCCCAGTTGGGAACAAGAGGGCACAGTTTCAAAATGTTCTTCAAAAGAAGCAAATGTGAGTTGAGAATAAACTTTTTCACACAATGAGGGTATAGAATGCACTGCCTGGGAATGTGGTGGACTCAATGTCAAATAAGGTATCCAGAGGATTTTGACATGATTATTTGAATAGAAACAACATGCAAGGGAAAAGGCAAATATCTGTCAAATTGGTCAGGCATGATGGGCTGAATGGCCTCCTTCTACACTGTAACAATTCTGTGATTTTGGGTTCAAGACTCACCACAGAGAGGTAAGTACATAATCCTGCAGACTGTGCATGATTGTTACAGTGCATTATCCTGACAGTGATGATGGACAGGTAGGACAGGCCAAGTGGGCGGTGCTGAGCTGGAAGGTTGGATCTGGGATAAGGTGGGCGAGGGAGGAGAGTTAGACACCATGGAGTTGGTGCTGATGCTGTGTGGTTGAAGGGTCCCAAGGCAGAAGATGAGGTGTTCTTCTTCTAGTCATCGGGTGGCTTGGATTTGGTGGTGGAGGCGGCCCAGGACTTGTGGGAGGGGGAGTTGAAGAGTTCAGTCACAGGGCGGTGGGGTTGTTTGGTGCGTGTGTCCCAGAGATATTCCCTGAAATGTTCTATGGGTTGGCGTCCTGTCTCCCCAATGTAGAGGAGATCACATCTAGATCAACAGACACATTAGATAAGGTTGGTGGATGTGCAGGAAAGTCTCTATTTGATGTGAAAAGATCCTTTGGGGCCTTGGACGGAGGTGAGGGGGGAGGTGGGGCGCAGGTTTTACACCTCTTGTGGCAGTAAGGGAAGGTGCTGGGTGTGGAGGGTGGGTTGGTGGGGAGTGTGCACCTAACAAGGGAGTCACGGAGTCAGAGGTGGTGAGGTCTGATTGTAGATGGTGGAAATGGTGGAGGCGAATGCATTGTATCCAGAGATTAGTGGGATAGAAAGTCAAGATCGGGGGTGGGTGTTGTATCCTTGTTGTGGAGGTCTTGGAATTGGAGGAGATGTGATGGAGGGTATTGTTAATCATGTGGGAGGGGAACTGGTGGTCCCGGAAATAGGAGGCCACCTGGGATGTCTTGGAGTGGAATTGATCCTCCTGGAAGCAGATACGGCAGAGGCAGAGGAATTAAGAGTAAGGGACCATGTTTTCACAGGAGGGGGGTGGGAGGTGGTGTAGTCTAGGAGTCCAGGTAGCTGTGGGAGTCGGTGGGTTTGAAATAGATGTCTGTGTTGAGCCGGTCGCTGGAAAAGGAGACGGAGAGGTCCAGGAAGGGGAGGGAAGCTCTGCAGTTCTAACACTCCCAGTTGTTAATTGATGGTGGACAATTAAACAACTCACTGGAGGAAAAGGTCCAGAGTATCCCCAACCTCAATGTTGGAAGACCTAACGCAACAGTGCCAAAGATAAGGCTGAAGCATATTCAGCCATCTTCTGCCAGAAGTGCCGAGTAGACGATCCATCTCGGCCTCCCCCAGTGGTCCCCAGCGTCACAGATACTGTTGTGGAGAAAATATAGAGAATCACCAGGAGATGCAGAGAGTTCCTCAAGAAGTAGGTCTTTTATTTGCAAACAAAAAACCGTGACACTGAGAAAGCAGATTCTCGAATGCCCCCGAACCTCAGGGTCCATGGATTTTTATATTTTTTTAATCATGTTTCTGTTAGCTTATCAGCATGTCCAACTATATTCATCAAAGTACCTCACTCTCGCTACACAATAAACCAGTGATGTTAGTTCCCATTATCTCTTTAGTTGTACATTCTACTTAATGTTATTCTAATGTCACGGTTAGATATTTATTGCTAACTCTGCCACAGTGATCTTCCATTCCAGATTAACCTGTCATGATAGATATTTAGCTATTCTATCTATTACAATAGTCTCCTGTCTCAAGCTGACTCTACTAACTATTAATTCAATATTTTAAAGTCATGTCCCAAATATTTATTGTCCAAATCTTGCCATAATGATACTTAACAGAGAAACTTGCTTTATTACTTGTGTTATCTCATCTCGCCATAGTGACCTTTCAGCCTTAACCTTACTCTGCTAATTGGTGTAAGAGCATTCCACTCTTCTTATCCCATCCTGCCTTCCACAGACCACAGAATGCCAGTGGTCTTCATGCTTTAACCCTTCCCATGCTTTCATGTTCTTTATTTTCCAAAATACCAAGTTTCAGCCAACTTGATTCACTCCATGTGATATCAAGAAACAGTTGGAGATACTGGATACTGCAAAGGCTATGGGCCCTCACAACATTCATAGAAAATTACAGCGCAGAACAGGCCCTGGATGTTGCACCAACCTGTGAATTAATCTAAGCCCATCCCCCTACACTATCCCATCATCATCCATATGCTTATCCAAGGATTATTTAAATCTCCCTAATGTGGCTAAGTTAACTACATTGGCAGACAGGGCATTCCACACCCTTACCACTCTCTGAGTAAAGAACCTGCCTCTGACATCTGTCTTAAATCTATCACCCAACACCCTCCAATTTGTAGCTATGCCCCCTTGTACAAGCTGACGTCATCATCCTGGGAAAAAGTCTTTCACTGTCTACCCTATCTAATCTTCTGATCATCTTGTACGTCTCTATCAAATCCTCTCTTAGCCTTCTTCTCTCCAATGAGAACAGACCCAGGTCTCTCAGCCTTTCCTCATAAGAAATTCCTTCCAGACCAGGCAGCATCCTGGTAAATCTCCTCTGCAGCTTTTCAAATGCTTCCACATCCTTCCTGTAATGGGGCGACCAGAACTGTACACAATATTCCAAGTGTGGCCGCACCAGCATTTTGTATAGTTGCAGCATGACATTGTGGCTCCGGAACTCAATCCCTCTACCAATGAAACCTAACACACCGTATGCCTTCTTAACAGCACTATCCACCTGGGTGGCAACTTTCAGGGATCTATGCACATGGACACCAAGATCCCTCTGCACGTCCACACTACCAAGAATCTTTCCATTGACC
>NC_057740.1:405760-416891 GCF_004010195.1 Chiloscyllium plagiosum
TCGCAAGTTTTCCAACAGCCTACCATGTGGAACCTTATCAAAGACTTTACTGAAGTCCATGTATACCACGTCAACTGCCCGACCCTCATCTACATGCTTGGTCACCTTCTCAAAAAACTCAGTTAGGTTTGTGAGACATGATCTGCCCTTGATGAAACCATGTTGACAATCTGAAATCAAATTGTTGCTTGCTAGATGATTATAAATTCTATCTCTCATAATCCTTTCCAAAACCTTTCCTACAACAGAAGTAAGGCTCACTGGTCTATAATTACCTGGATCATCTCTACTGCCCTTCTTGAACAAAAACACAACATTTGCAATCCTCCAGTCCTCTGGTACTAAACCTGTAGACAATGACGACTCAAAGATCAAAGCCAAAGGCTCCAACACCTCCTCTCTAGCTTCTCAGAGAATGCTCGGATAAATCCCATCCGACCCAGGGGACTGGTCTACTTTCGCTCCTTCTAGAATTGATCACACCTCTTCCTTATTAACTTCGATCCTTTCTAGTCTAATATCTCGTATCTCATTCTGGCAATAGTACTGAAGGCTTGTGCTCAAGAACTTGCCACTCCCATAGCCTAGCTGTTCCAGTACAGTTACAACACTGGTGTTTACCTGACAATGTGGAAAACTGCCCAAGCATGTATGTAAAAAGCAGGACAAATGCAACCCAGCCAATTATCACCCCATCAATTTACTCTCTGTCAAGTGTAAAGTGATGGAAAGGGACATCAACAGCGCTATCAAGCAGCACCTGCTCAGCAATAACCTGCTCAATGACGCCCAGTTTGGGTTCCACCAGGTCCACTCAGCTCCTGACCTCATTACAGCCTTGGTTCAAACATGGACAAAAGAGCTGAACTCGAGAGAGAGAAGGGGAGAGGGACAACCCTTGATATCAAGGCTGCATTCAAGGAACCCTAACAAAACTGGAATCAATGGGTATCAGGGGACAAACTCTCCGCTGGTTAGAGTCGTACCTGGCACATAAGAAGATGGTCATGACTGTTGGAGGTCAGTCAACTCAGCTCCAGGGCATCTCTGCAGGAGCTCCTCAGAGTAGTGTCCTACACCTAACCATCTTCAGCTGCTTCCCTCTGAGATAAGGTCAGAAGTGGGGATGTTTGCTGATGATTGTACAATGTTCAGTGCCATTCGCTCCTCCTCAGATACTGAAGCAGTCCATGTCCAACTGCAGCAATGCCTGGACAATATCCAGGCTGGGGCTAACAATTGGCAAATAACATTTGCACCATACAAATGCCAGGCAATGACTATCTCCAACAACGGGGGAAGGGGTCAAGCTTTCTAAATATTACCCCTTGACATTCAATGGTGTTACCATCACGAAATCCTCCACTATCAACATCTGGGGGTTATCATTGACTAGAAATTGACCTGGACTTGCTACATAAACATAGTGGCTACAAGAGCAGGTCAGAGGCTGAGAATACTGTGATGAATAATCACCTCCTGACTCCCCAAAGCTTGTCCACCATCTACAAAGCAGCAGGGTGATGGAATACTCCCCACTTGCCTGGATGGGTGCAGCTCCAACAAAACTCAAGAAGCCTGACACTATCCAGGACACTTGATTGGCACTGCATCGACTGCCAATGTAATTCACTCCCTTCATTACCAACTCACAGTGGCAGCAATGTGTACAGTCCAGAAGACGCACTGCAACAACTCCCCAAAGCACTTTATGCAGCACTTCCCAAACCTTTAAACCTCTACGTGGACAGCACATGCTTGGAAATACCACCATCTGCAAGGTCCCCTTGAAGACACACATTGTCCTGACTTGGAAATATATCACTGTTCCTTCAGTATTACTGGGACAAAATCCTGGAATTCTAAAAACACTAAAACTCTAAAACGGGTGTTCCTATACTACATGGACTGCAGTGGGTCGAGAAAGCAGCTCACCACCATCGCCTCAAGGGCAGTTAAGGATGGGCAATGAATTCTGTCCCAGCCATTGTGGGTACCACTCCTAGAATGAATTAAAAAAAACATTAATGACCCCAGGACAGCCCTATGTTGATGCAGCCATTTAAAAACCTGGCGATACATGAGCAATGATTAATACTGAATAATGTGCAACAGAGAACAGCATGGTAAAGATTAGATTAGATTACTTACAGTATGGAAACAGGCCCTTCAGCCCAACAAGTCCACACCGACCCTCCGAAGAGCAACACACCCAGAACCATTCCCCTACATTTACCCCTTCACCTAACGCTACAGGCAATTTAATATGGCCATTCACCTAACCTGCACATCTTTAGACTGTGGGAGGCTGGATTTGCCCGAGGCTGGATTTGAACCCAGGTCTCTGGCGCTGTGAAGCAGCAGTGCTAACCACTGTGCCACCACGTTGGATACTAGCAACTTGTTCTCCAAGTGGCCAAATTCAAAGGTCTTAACCAATTTAAGTGTGTGCAGTGTCCCAACTTCCCCTGTTGAGTTCCCGCGATTTAATTTCCCAAATATAAACTTACAAAAACATCAAACGTCCAATTTGATAATACGAAGACATATCTTGTGGACTAACAAATCTGATCAATTCTCAGACTGTGTTGCTCCCACCTCTCCCCCCACCTCCCACCCCCACTATAGTCTGTGTCCTTAACTATCCCCCCAAAAATTATTTAACAAACAATAAACAAACTAGACAAACAATTAACAGTGGCTCAGTATTTGAATTTGCCGCTGACATGACTTAGAAACAATGATCAATCTGTGAAACTAAATAAATTCAAAGCAACCCATTATCAATTCTAACCATACCTGATTTGCTTCCGGAGTGAAATTTCACCAGATCGGGTCAGTGGAACTGGTGCGCAGAGGCAGACAGGTCAGCAATGCCACGCTAGCCAAGGCAAAACCCACTTGGTGAGGGTCGCAACTTTCCGGCTCAGGGTTCCACTTTGGAAGGTGACAGCACTTCCCACTGTTGCTTCTCTGAACAGTGAGTGATCTTGGTGGAACCTCCAAAATAACTGTCAAAGTTTTATACCAACCGGAAACAAGGCTCAGACAAATGATTTATTTGTCCATGGCCAATTTTTATTATTATTTTTGCAATGGAGAGAACCTATACAAACTAGTAGTACAACTAACTCCTAGTACATTCAGTGAGTTCATTAGTAAGAAATTGGCCTCAGAAATCCTTGTTTTCTGAGCTCAATGAGCACATTTAGCATCGAAATAGAATTGCGTAGAAATTATTGTGATGTTTACTTTCATATGAAAAATTCAGTGAAAGGTTTTATAAGTCGTCACACCACTGAACCTATATTGAAGACAGAAGTCATTCATAATAATTTTTTAAAAAGTATAATTAAGACAAAGTTCATCACAGTTAATGGCTCCTGGGCTCGGGGGAAGCCGATTAAGGACCAATGGAAAACCCTGAAGACACAGTTAGGATTAAACCGGATTGCCAGGATGCTGGAACAACTCGATACTGCAGATGAAGCTGATCCCCACACAAGGATGAGACCGCCGCACAGGGAGAGTAACATGCCAGGCCATGAAATCCCTGCTTCTTACACCCGGGCCTAGCCACAGACCTGGAACCTCAGCCTAGCCTGTGAGTCCAGGCCAGATGGTAGTCAGCCCTCCCTGGGAGATCTCGGGCCTGGGGTCCAGCCATGTCTGGCTCATCCTTGTGATGATGCCGCCAAGGGCTTGCTCCTTCACCTGCCACTCTTCAGGCTTAAAAGAAAAGAAACCGAATAAAAATGGGGTCTGCAGCACATGTGTGGGTTTGTTCAGTGAATCGTGCTAAACAGTCGATGGGTGAATAACCACATGAAGATTCAAGGCAGAGGGGGCACGCGATGCCAATCACTAACTCCAGTGCAATCATGGTGTTTACACCTCACCAGTGAACATCCTCTGTCTGACAGCGAGGAACAGGTTCTCAGTGGTGAAGGACCCAGCACCAACATTCCCTGTCAGCTGCACCATGACCTCCTGAGACCACAACAGCCACAAAGAAGGTTAGAGGGAACGCTGCTCAGCAGAAATATTTACAGGGTTTGCCAAACTAAGGAAAACGCGAAATTAGTTTACGGAATATTTCGCTGTGGTTTCATTTCGTGACGAAGCTACAAAAGAAAGGAAGATAATGGAAAATCGCACAACTTCCTGAAGGCCAGTCTTCTCCATTAATGGAGATTCCGGGTGGGCTTGAGCATTTCAGAAGGCAGCTACGACACTGGAGTCATGTGGGTATAAGGATGGTTGATTCCCTCCTACTCAGGTCATTAGTGAAGCAGAATGATTTTATGGAATGTCAGCAGCTTTATCATTGCCAGTTCAAAGAATCTCATTTCCAGATCCTTAAAAACTGTATTCAAATCCTCAATCTGATGCAGCCAGTTAGGGACTTGAACTAATGGTCTCCACGTGATTAGTCAACACTGTGATCTGAAAAACCAGGATTGCCATATAATGGTAAGGTCCTGGGAATGTTGCTGAACAAAGAGACCTTGGAGTGCAGGTTCATAGCTCCTTGAAAGTGGAGTTGCAGGTAGATAGGATAGTGAAGAAGGTGTTTGGTATTCTTTCCTTTATTGGTCAGTGCATTGAGTACAGGAGTTGGGAGGTCATGTTGCGGCTGTACAGGACATTGGTTAGGGCCACTTTTGGAATATTGCGTGCAATTCTAGTCTCCTGCTGTAGGAAGGATGTTGTGAAAAGGATTCAGAAAAGATTTACAAGGATGTTGCCAGGGTTGGAGGGTTTGAGCAAAAGGGAGAGGCTGAACAGGCTGGGGCTGTTTTCTCTGGAGCATCAGAGGCTGAGGGGTGACCTTATAGAGGTTTATAAAATCATGAGGGGCATGGATCGAGTAAATAGACAAGGTCTTTTCCCTGGGGTCGGGGAGTTCAGAACTACAGGGCATAGATTTAAGATAAGTGGGGAAAAAATTAAAAAGGGACCTCAGGGGCAACTGTTTCATGCAGAGGGTGATATGTGTATGGAATGAGCTATCAGAGGAAGTGGTGGAGGCTGGTACAATTACAGCATTTAAAAGGCATTGGATGGGTATATGAATAGGAAGGGTGTCAAGGGATATGGGCCAAGTGCTGGCAAATGGGACTAGATTAATTTAAGATATCTGATCGGCATGGACGAGTTGGACCAAAGGGTCAGTTTCCCTGCTGTATATCTCTATGACTCTATACAGTTTGTTCTGCTATAACACACGTTCCTTCAATGTGAATTGGCTACAGCACGATTGAAGAATTTAGACCATTATTTGTAGAATGCAAACTTTCCTTAACTGCATTAGCCTATAAGGCGATTCTGGTCCCATTGTTTTCAATGGTGCTGCAATTACACATTTTTCTATTAACGCGGGAACTGAACTATCGCGCTATATCAGAACAGACTGCACTCGAGAGTTTCCCACCCATGGGGGAACCAGGTGGGGAGATCTGGGAAGGAATCTGACCAAACAGGAAGCAGTAAGTTGTAAAGTAGACTGACAAACAGGCAGGAAGCTGCTTTGGAAATGCCAATTGGTTTAGTGTGTTAATGCTCTCACCTCTGGGTCAGACAACAACAAGGTCCGGTCTGGATGAGACAAGCAGTGCAGGACTGAGGGAGTGCTGCAGAGTTGCAGGAGTCACCTTTCAGACGGATCTTTAAACCACCTTTCAGCTTGTTGAGGTGAATGTGAACGGTTCCAAGGTGCTGTTTAAGAACAGCAGAGTTTCTCTCAGTGCCCTGGCTAAAGATTTACCCCTTAAAGCAGCCTGACCTTGGGGGTAGGTGACGGCGGAGGGATATTGTAACTAGTAATGCAGCAACCCAAGTAATGTTTTGGGGACCTGGGTTTGAGTCCTGACATGGCAGATTATAGAATTTGAATTCAATGGAATTAAAAGTCTAATGATGATAAAAGATGTGCTCAAGTCAAAATTTGTATCATGGGGTGATATAATGACTCAGTGGTTAGCACTGCTGCCTCATAGCACCAGGGACCCGGGTTTGATTCCACCTTCAGGTGACTTTTTGCGCGGAGATTGCACATTCCTCCCATGTCGGTGTGTAGATGAGGTGGATTGACCATGGGAATTGCACGGTTACAGGGATAAGCGTGGGTCTGGGCAGGATGTTCTTCGTCGGCTCAGTGCAGACTTGGTTGGGCTGAATGGCCTCTTGTTGCACTGTAGGGATTCTGTGAAACAGTCAATCTCACCGCTCTGCTTGTGGGATCTTGCTGTGTGCCCATTAGCAATGGCTGCAGGTCAACATTACACCATTGGCTGTAAAGCATGTTAAACTGTCCCGAGGTCGTGGTGGGTGCCAAAGCAATCTTTTTTATTTCATTTGGATAGCTACTTGGAGATGACATGTTTGTTAGCCAAAGACATTCATGGGCTCAGAATCTGCTGAGCTTGCAGGTAATCAGCTGCAGGGTCATGCAGGTCAGGTAAGAGAAACACCAGTTACGCAGTCCATCGAGTCAGGCAATGACGAGAAATATGATTAAATATTTTCTTATCATCTGAGAGCAGGCACAAACCCTTCCTGTTTCAACATGTCAAAATATTTTTGTCTCTTTCGAATGGGAAGAGATACTCGCTGATTAAGAGCTGTGATCAAACTCAGCAACATCCAAAGTGGGTGAGCTGCACTCTATTGTCACTAAGTCGTGCCCACCCACCAATCGCAGGAGGTGGTCTCCCCACTACAATGCTGTTTACGTCACTGGACTAACGATCAGAGGAGGTGGGTGAGGCTGGCAGAATGTGATTTGCTATCCATCCCTTATGGCCCCAGGAGCACTCACAATCTAGAGACTTGGATTTCCACAGCCAGCCCACAGGCCTGAGGCCCAGGCAGATTGAGTGGGCCTGCGAATACCCAGGTCATAGGTATCTGTCTGGAAGGAATCTTTTCCCAACTCCGTGATGTTACCTGGACATTAGCAGCTCCAAAATCCCAGGGGTGTTTCATGCCCCTCTTCCGCCTCGCTCACCCCCTTCACTGATAAGCCTGAAGCTAGTGGGGGAGGGGAAAGATGAGAAGTGACTGGCCAGCCTCCAGGCTTCCTGCACATCCCCACACAGCTCTGAAGCAGTTCACCTACCTACTCGTAGGCCCACTCAATCTACCTGGGCCTCAAACATGTTGGTCTTCCAGAGCAAGGAGTTGAACCTCGACTGGACGTTACACATTCCAAGGTCCAGGATTACATGCTAAGGGACGCATTAAAGTATGGGGCAGCTGCTGCTAAGGCACAGTGGGGGAAGACCACCAACTGAAGTCTTCCTGCTGAAGCGAAATGGGGATCTGTTCAGCTACTGGGCCCTTCCGGTGCTTGAACTCTGTATGAATATACTCTTGCATAAGGAAGAAATATCTTGGCTTTGTTTGTTCTACACATGTAAAGATTGTGTACAGAGCCAGACTGCTGTACTGACTATGTACATGTGTGAAGATGTTTTATGAATAAAGTATATTTTTGACATAATACAAACCTGGCTACCATGTAAACTCCTCCCACCATTTCTTCAGGGGGAGGGGAAAGGCAGGAGCAGGGGGAGGGGAAAGGCAGGAGCAGGGGGTGTGGGGAAAGGCAGGAGCAGGGGGTGGGGAAAGGCAGGAGCAGGCTGCATAGCATTGCCCCCACTGTCTGCTCTGGAGCAGGAATTCGAGTGGGGCCTACCTCAGGTGATAACCCCACCATCCCCAGGAAGGGGGTAGTGTAAGTGAGCAGTAATGATGGGGACTCTACAGATAGACATCGTAGTGGCCTCAAGCGAGGCTCCAGGAGGCACATTGCCAACTTGGTGCAAGGGTCAAGGATGTTTCTGAAAGGAGAGGATAAGCAGCCATATTGGTACTAACAACATAGGCAAGAAGAGAGATAAGGTCCTGCAAAAGGAGTTCAAGGAGTTAGGTCAGAAGTTGAAAAGTTGGACTTCTAGGGTTGTAATCTCGGGATTACTCCCCATGTCACATACTAATGTGGGCAGAAATAGAAAGGTAATAGAGTTGAATGCGTAACTAAAGAGCTGGCATAGGAAGGAGGAATTTGGATATGTGGATCATTGGGATCGTCTCCAGAGTACGTGGGACTTGTACAAGAAGAATGGGTTGAGAAAAATGGATTCTGGGTAATCCAAGATGGAGGATGGGAAAAAATTATAGTTGTAAGAGCTGCTCCTTTTTTGAGGTATTTTAGGTGTTGGGAAGGATTTCTTTGAATTCAGTATGACTGTTTTATATGTTGTTGCATTGTTTTGGAACTTTGGGGGAAAAGAGATCAAAACAAAGGCACTTTAAAAGGAGGGAAGGAGAGATGGAGAGAGAGAGAGAGAAGTATGTGGTTTTTAAGTGTAACCTTGCTGTATTTTTTTGTAAATCTACAATAGTGAGTAGACTAGGTACTTTTTGATTATATGTCTTATTGAGATCTGTCTCTTGATTAAAATTTAAAAATATAAAACATAGATACTAAATTAGCCTGGAGAAGTGTTTTTTTAAGCAATAGGACAGTCACACAGTCAGGGCAGGCAGGGACAAAACAGAGAACAAGGTAGGACTGATAAATTAAACTGCATTTACTTCATTGCAAGAGGCCTAACATGAAAGGCAGATGAACTCAGGGTACGATGAGGAACACAGGATTGAGAGATGTATGGAATGAGCTGCCAGAGGAAGTGGTGGGGGCTAGTACAACTGCAACATTTAAAAGGCATCTGGATGAGTATATGAATAGGAAGGGTTTAGAGGGATGTGGGCCGGCTGGGCTGGGATATCTGGTCAGCATGGATGAGTTGGTCGGAAGGGTCTGTTTCCATGCTGTACATCTCTATGAGTCTATGATTCTATAATCATAGCAATTACAGAAACATGGCTCAGGGATGGGTAGGACTGGCAGCTTAATACTCCAGGATGCAAATGCTACAGGAAGGACAGAGAGGGAGGCAAGAGAGGAGGGGGAGTGGTGCTTTTGGTGAGGGATAACATTACGGCTGTACTTAGGGAGGATATTCCTGGGAATACATCCAGGGAAGTAATTTGGGTGGAACTGAGAAATAAGAAAGGGATGATCACCTTATTGGGATTGTATTGTAGACCCCCCAATAGTCAGCGCGAAATTAAGAAATAAATTTGTAAGGCGATTTCAGTTATCTGTGAGTGTAATAGAATAGTTATGGTCGGGGATTTTAACTTTTCAAACATAGATTGGGACTGCCATAGTGTTAAGGGTTTAGCTGGAGAGGAATTTGTGAAGGCAGATATACAAGAAAATTTTCTGATTCAGTACTTCCACATCCGTTAGAGATTTACCTGCACTTCCACACACATTATCTACTGTACCCATTGCACCCGAATGTGGTCTCTTATACATTGTGGAGACAGGATGCCAACTTGTAGGTTGTTTCACAGAACATCTTTGGGACACCCGCACTGACCAACCCACTGCCCTGTGGCTGAGCACTTTAACTCCCCCTCCCACTCCACCATGGACATGCAGGTAGAACTGAGGGCTCCTCCATCACCAAACCCTAACGACCTGACGCCTGGAGGAAGAACGCCTCATCGTCTACCTTGGGACCCTCCAACCACACGGAATTAATGTGGATTTCACCAGTTTCCCCATTTCCCCTCCCCCCGCCTTATCCCAGTCCTGATCTTCCAACTTGGCACCACCTTCTTGAATGGTCCCTACGTGTCCATCTTCCTTCCCAGCTATCTGCTCCACCCTCATCTCCGACCTATCACTTTCAGCCCCACCTTCATCTACCTTTTGTTTTCCCAGCTACCTACCCCCCAGCCCCAAACCCCTCCCATTTATCTCTCAGCCCCTCGCCCACGAGCCTCATTCCTGATGAAAGGCTTATGCCGGAAACGTTGATTCTCCTGCTCCTCAGATGCTGCCTGACCAGCTGCGCTTTTCCAGCGCCACTCTCTTCCACTCGAGTATGTGGATGTACCTACTAGAGAAGGTGCAAAACCTGACCTCCACTTGGGGAAATAAAGCAGGGCAAGTGACTGAGGTGTCAGTGGGAGCACTTTGGGGTCAGCGACCGTAATTTATTAGTTTTAAAATAGTGATGGAAAAGAATAGACTGGATTGAAAAGCTGAAGTTCTAAATTGGGGGCAGGCCAATTTTGATGGTATTAGGCAAGAACGTTCAAAAGCTGATTGGGGGGCAGATGTTCGCAGGTAAAGGCCTGACCTGCTGCGCTTTTCCAGCAACACATTTCCATCTCTGATCTCCAGCATCTGCAGACCTCACTTTCTCCCCAGGGTGAAAGATAAGGTGGATAGGTGTGGGGAATGCTGGATGACTAGAGAAATTGAGGTTTTCATTAAGAAAAAGAAGGAGGCATATGTCAGGTATAGACAGGATAGATCGAGTGAATCCTTGGAGTATAAAGGCAGAGGGAAATCAGAAGGGCATAAAGCTGACATGAGATAGCTTTGGGAAATAGGGTTAAGGGAATCCAAAGGGATTTTATAAATATATTAAGGACAAAAGGGTAACTGGGGAGAGAATAGGACCCCTCAAAGATCATCAAGGCGGCCTTTGTATGGAGCCGCAGGAGATGGGGCAGATACTAAACCAGTATTTTGCATCAGTGTTTACTGTGGAGAAGGGCGTGAAAGGTACAGACTTTGGGAAATAGATGGTGACGTCTTAAAAAATGCCCATATTACAGAGGAGGAAGTGCTGGATGTCTTGAAATGCATAAAAGTGGATAAATCCCCAGGATCTGATCAGGTGTAGCGTAGAACTCTGTGGGAAGCCAGGGAAGTGATTGCTGGGCCCCTTGTTGAGATATTTGTATCATCGATAGTCACAGGTGAGGTGCTGGAAGACTGGAGGTTGGCTAACGTGGTGCCACTGTTTAAAAATGGTGGTAAGGAAAAGCCAGGGTACTATAGACCAGTGAGCCTGACATTGGCTGAGGAGTGGCAGATGGAGTTTAATTTAGATAAATGCGAGGTTCTGCATTTTGGGAAAGCAAATCAGAGCATGACTTTATACACTAAATGGTAAGGTCGTGGGGAGTCTTGTTGAACAAAGAGATCTTGGAGTGCAGGTTCATAGCTCCTTGAAAGTGGAGTCACAGGTCGATAGGA
>NC_057740.1:416939-419872 GCF_004010195.1 Chiloscyllium plagiosum
ATATTGTGAAACTTGAAAGGGTTCAGAAAAGATTTACAAGGATGTTGCCAGGGTTGGAGGATCTGAGCTATAGGGAGAGGCTGAACAGGCTAGGGCTGTTTTCCCTGGAGTGTCGGAGGCTGAGGGGTGACCTTATAGAGGTTTACAAAATCATGAGGGACATGGATCGGGTAAATAGAGAGCGAGTCCAGAACCAGAGGGCATAGGTTTAAGGTGAGACAGGAAGATTTAAAAGGGACCTCAAGAATAACCTTTTCACGCAGAGGGTGGTGCGTGTATGAAATGAGCTGCCAGAGAAAATGGTGGAGGCTGGTACAATTACCAACATTTAAAAGGCATCTGGATGGGTATATGAATAGGAAGGGTTGAGAGGGATATGGGCCAAGTGCTGGCAAATGGGACTAAATTAGTTTCGGATATCTGGTCAGCATGGACCAAAAGGTCTGTTTCTGTGCTGTACATCTCTATGTCCCTATGAATCTAGAGGGTACCAATGCATTTGCTAGTGTCACTCAGGAGGGTTTAAGCTGGTGGGGCAGGGGAATGGGAAGCAGAACAGTAGGTCAGGATATAGAGCCATTAAGGAGAAGAGAAGGGCTAAATCTGGCAGGGGGGACAGGCAAGGCCAGTTCATGAACACAGTGGGACTGATGATCTGAAGTATATTTATTTTAATGCAAGGAATATAAGAGATAAGGCAGATGAACTTGGAGCTGGATTAGTGCATGTAACTGCAATGTTGTAGCTATTACAGGAAATGGGTTGAGAGAAGAGCAGGACTGGCAGCTCAGTGTTCTGTGGTTTAGATGTTTCAGGTGAAATGGAGAGGAATGTGAAAGGTGTGGTTGGGGGTAGGTTGCATTACTGATTAAAGAGAGTGTCATAGCTGTACTAAGAAAGGCCATCTTGGAAGGCTCATGCAGCAAGGCCTCTTGGGTAGATTTAGGAATAAGTATACAATCCAGATGCAGCCTCTGTAAGGCTATTCCACGTATGGCCTCCATCAGGGCATTAGAAATGCCAAAAGACTGTACCAGACTAAGCTAGAGATCCACACACATGGCCACCCACTATTTCTGGCAAAGCCCACATGACATAATGGGCTACAAAATGAAGCAGAATGGATTAGCAAACAAATTTGGGCCAAAGGGTCTTTCTCCATGCTGAAGGAGTCTATGACTCTAAAAGAACATCCCTGCCTGTGAGCTCAATGCATTTTATGCTCATTTTGAACAGAGCTGAGTGTAGCGGTGTCACCTGTCCTGACAGCCCTGGGTGCACCCGTTCCCCCAGTCCCTGCCGCAGATGTCAGATCGGCTGCTCTGAAAGTGAACCCACAGAAATTGACGGTCGTGGATGGATTCCCCAGCCGTGCACTCACATCCTGCGTGGATCAGCTAGTGGTGGGGGTATTCACTGACATCTCTAACCTCTCCTTGCTACGATCTGAAGTCCCACTTGCTTCAAGAAAACCACCATCACCCCGGTAGGAAAGAAAGCTCATGCAGCCTGTCTCAATGCCCACCAGTGGCTCTGACCTTCCCAACCATGAAGTGCTTCGAGGGGTTAGTCACGAATCACATCAACTCCAGCCTCCCTGCCTGCTTCGATCCTTTGCGGTTTGCCTACCAGTGCAACAGGTCCACAGCAGGCACCATCTCTTTGGCCCTACACTCCTCCCTGGAACATCTGGATAATAACGCCAGGCTCCCCTACTTGGGTACAGCTCCACCTTCAACAACCAAACTCATCTCCAAACTCTGAGACCTAGGTCTCTGCTCCACCCTCTGCAACTGGATCCTCGATTTCCTGACCCACAGACAATAATCAGCGAGAATAGACAGCAACCCCTTCGCCTTGATAATCCCCAACACCAACGTCCTGCAAGCCTGTGTGCTCAGCCCCTTGACTGTACTCCCTGTACACTCATGACCGTGTGGGCAAGTTTCCACCTATCTCCATCCACTCGTTTGCTGACAATGCACCATTGTAGGCGGATCTCAACCAATGATGAGATAGAATACAGGAAAGAGGCAGAGGGCGTAAAGATAATAATCTCTCCCACAACATAAAGGTAGCAAGGATCTGGCACAGCTTTAGAGGGTTACAGGGTAGCTGAGAAAGAACTCAGAAATGCACTGAGGAGAGCTAGGAGGGAGCACGAGAAAGCCTTGGCAGGAAGGATTAGGGAAAACCCAAAGGTGTCCTACACTTACATGAGGAATGAGAGAATGATCAGAGAGAGGGTAGGACTGATCAGGGATAGTGGAGGGAACTTGTGCCTGGAGTCTGAAGAGGGAGGAGATGTCCTAAATGAGTTTTTTGCTTCAGTATTCACTAGAGAGAGGGACCTTGTTGATAATGAGAACACCGTGGACCAGGTTAATAGGCTTGTACAGATTGATATTAAGAAAGTAGATGTGCTGGAAATTCTGGGAGGCATCAAGACAGATACGTCCCCAGGGCTGGACCAGATATATCCAACGTTACTATGTGAGGAGTGAGATTACTGCACCTCTGGTGATGATCTTTGCATCCTCACTCCTCACGGGAGTAGTACCGGCTGATCAGAGGGAGGTGAATGTTGCTCCTCTGTTCAAGAAAGGGAATAGGGAAATACCTGGGAATTACAGACCAGTCAGGCTTTCATCTGTGGTAAGCAAGATACTGGAAAAGATTCTGAGAATTAGGATTTATGACTATTTGGAAAAACATAGTTTGATTAAAGATAGTCAGCATGGTTTTGTGAGGGGCAGGTTATGCCTCACAAGCCTTATTGAGTTCTTTGAGGGTGTGACGAGATAAGTTGAGAAGGTCGAACAGTGGATGTGGAGTATATGGATTTTAGAGTCGAAGACTGTGGTGCTGGAAAAACACAGCTGGTCAGGCAACATCCGAAGAGCAGGAGAATTGATGTCTCAGCCTTTTATCAG